>NW_012237285.1:0-5048 GCF_000981445.1 Babesia bigemina
CGAGAATAGCTTGATTCGTTTGTGATAAGCACCAACAGCCACTCTAAATTATGTACTATTCGCAACGCCATAAGAATTGCAGCGAACCCCGTGCGCTCAACTCCCACAGTGCAGCAGCACCGTGCTACGAGCCGCGGTATCGGCGCCATGCTTGCGGAGCGTGTCGGCTACGTGCCTAAATGTGATATTAACGATCGCTACATTGCTGCCTATAAATGCTACTTAACCAGGCCAACGCGGATTACGCCACCCTGCCAGTGACTCGCAACACATGACTTACGTCACCCGCCGCGGCCTTCACGGCCGCCTACGTAGCAACCAATCACCCAGCCTCACGTGAGACTGACTCAATGGGCAACGCGGACACCTCTCACAGTCAACGCGTAACTCAACGCACCAGGCAAATAACGGTTCATCCGTCAGCTTAGCACTTTGCCTGGGTGCTAGGTCAACACTTAGCCTGATTGCCAGCTTACCACTTTGCCTGAGTGCTTGCCTAGCACTTTGCCTGGTTGCTAGCTTAGCACGTTGCCTGGTTGCTAGCTTAGCACTTAGCTTGTGTGCTAGGTTAGCACTTAGCTTGCGTGCCAGCTTAGCACTTTGCCTGGGTGCTAGCTTAGCACTTTGCCTGGGTGCTAGGTCAACACTTAGCCGGGTTGCCAGCTTACCACTTTGCCTGGATGCCAGCTTAGCACTTTGCCTGGGTGCTAGCTTAGCACTTTGCCTGGTTGCTAGCTTAGCACTTTGCCTGGTTGCTAGGTCAACACGTTGCCTGGATGCTAGCTTAGCACTTAGCCTGGGTGCTAGGTCAACACTTAGCCTGGGTGCTAGCTTAGCACTTTGCCTGGCTGCTAGGTTAGCACTTAGCCTGGGTGCTAGCTTAGCACTTTGCCTGGGTGCTAGCTTAGCACTTTGCCTGGGTGCTAGCTTTGCACTTTGCCTAGATGCTAGGTTAGCACTTTGCCTGGCTGCTAGCTTAACACGTTGCCTGGTTGCTAGGTTAGCACCTCGCCTGGCTGCTAGGTTAGCACTTAGCCTGGGTGCTAGGTTAGCACTTTGCCTGGGTGCTAGGTTAGCACTTTGCCTGGTTGCTAGCTTAGCACTTTGCCTGGTTGCTAGCTTAGCACTTTGCCTGGTTGCTAGGTCAACACTTTGCCTGGTTGCCAGCTTAACACGTTGCGTGGATGCTTGCTTAGCACTTTGCCTGAGTGCTAGCTTACCACTTTGCCTGTGTGCTAGCTTAGCACTTTGCCTGGGTGCTAGCTTAGCACTTTGCCTGGGTGCTAGCTTTGCACTTTGCCTAGATGCTAGGTTAGCACTTTGCCTGGCTGCTAGCTTAACACGTTGCCTGGTTGCTAGGTTAGCACCTCGCCTGGTTGCTAGCTTACCATTTCGCCTGTTTGCTAGGTCAGCACGTTGCCTGGATGGTAGGTCAACACGTTGCTTGTGTGCTTGCTTAGCACTTAACTTGGTTGCTACCTTACCACTTTGCCTGGTTGCTAGCTTAGCACTTTGCCTGGGTGCTAGCTTAGCACTTTGCCTGAATGCTAGCTTAGCACTTTGCCTGGGTGCTAGGTTAACACGTAACTTGTGTGCTTGCTTAGCACTTAGCTTGGATGCTAGCTAAGCACTTAGCTTTGTCTATCAGTCATAACCTAATCTAGGTGCTATTTAGTTCACAGGTTGCCGCTAGAGTAATTCGAGACATTAGACTACGTTTGTTATTTAGGTGAGTAGGTGATTCGCTAAGTGAGTAGTTACGTGAATTACAAATGTGACGATGATCACGGTTGAAGGTACGATATCTTGGCAAGCCTTCCGACTTGCGCAGCAGCCAACAATGACTGCGCCGTTATCCTGTGCGATGATGGTGATCTCAGGTGTGAGCGGATGTGGAGCACATCCAGTCTGCCAACCATGACGCAGATGAGGTAGAAGAGGGATAGTGACCAGAGCGCGAGAACCAAGTAGGTGAACGGTTCTCTGATAGTCCAAATGAATATGTCACATTCTTTGAACAGCTTAACAAAATATTCCGATTTCAACACCTTGTCCAGCTGAGAGCAGAAATCAGAACACTTCTTAGCCGATGCCTCGTTATTTAATGTCGCCGCGTTACCAAAACAGAAACCGAACTGGTACAGTGTTGCGGATACACCCTTGCACTGAACCATCGATGGACAATTGCAATGAGGCTTGTCAGGTTGATTCTCAACTTTCTCGACGAGGCCATGCTGTCCACGCTTACATTTCTCAGCACGCAGACACGTATGGCATCCCCAGTCTTGGCAGAAAATGTTCTTGAATGCGTTACACAAATTATTCAGTTGATTCCAGAAATCCCACGGCAGGTAGACAGCCCATGTAAGGTACGTGGCAAAGTTCTTATGAACAAGGTATTGATACGTGTCCGAACACAGTGTGGATAGGTATGGAGCGCAGCGCATATCCCTGTCGGTGCAACTTCTAGTCATGCATAGGCTAGATACATCGGCATAGACTTCGAGATGATTTTGATCTTGGTGCTCATGCTGACTGCTGCCATAAGCGTCACGAAGTACATTGGTAAGCTTACCCGTGTCAGTGCAGAGCTTAATGGAGAGCGTCTGAATAGATGCTTCAATCTTAGTTTGTGATACTGGTTTTATACCTGCATCAGTAATATAAGATGCAACTTTGACCCACTTATTAACCAAGCTTAACCCGAAACTGAAATGCTCCGGCAGCGTTTTCGGCGGAGTTGGTGACAAGCCAAACAATGATGAAACCACGCCACTACCTAAGAATTCGCGAATTATCTCACATAGCTGACGGCCTGTTTTGGTCGACCCGGAGAACGCCCTGAAACCCAGCGGTGTGACGCACGGCATTCCCAGCCTGGATGTGGAGGGGCAGGTGGAGCATTTAGATTTGCATCCAACAGACTCCAATCTATGTGGCAGGTAGCCGAGTAGAGAGTCACTTAGGTAGTTCATCAATGGCGATGTTGGTTGACAATTTGGTTTGCAATTTGGTTGACAGTTTGGTAGGCACGTTACATCGTCCGTTGGCTTGATGTTGCAGTGCGATTTGGTCGTAGGTACGTCCCTGCCGTAGTGGCAGTCGGCCCATCCGTAGTTCTTGTCTGCGACACTGCATCGTTCAAACAAATACCTGAGCGGCTGCAAAATTCTACGGAGGAAGTCAAGCAACATCTGCAAACAATCTTCGCCGGAGCTCGGGTAGTACAGATTCAGCGTGTTATTCGAATAGTCGCAAGCGTAGAATGTCGCCGCGTCGCCGTGGCCAACAACGGTGGTAAGCAAATCGTACGATTTCGAACAAAGGTATTGCAACACCGTCCGTATGCTCTTATACGTGATGGTCTGCGGGTGCGCCTCTAGGTATGACTGCTCGATGTCGAATACGCTGATCTCTCCGTCGCCAGCAAGCGGCGTATCCGGATTATCAAGCACGTTGGTGAACCCGTCTGATAGCAGCGCCTGGTACGCGGAAGTGTAAGTGAGCCCTGAGAGCCACGCCAGCATCTCGAAAACGGTACATGGCGTTCTAGGTTTGGGGAGTATAGCGATGTGACATATGGCGTTGTACTGGTCGACGTGATGCAGAATGCATTTGAGAATATCGAAAAGATTAAAAAGGACGTTAGACTTGCGTTTATTCGATTCGCACTCCTTAAGATGCTCGTTGTCTTTCGCACCTTCGACCCTAAAGCTAAGTCTGTTCGCGACGTATTCACCGTTTATGACGCTCTTGTTCTGCAGCTCCCAGTGCTGTTTGTTTTCTGCGGACACCTTAAAGCCGTGCCGTAGGAACAATCCGCCGAGATCAGAGGACGAGTGAATTTGGTGTCCCCTCAGACTATTGCAATTTATCCTCAAGTCATGCACAGCATCGTAAATTGTGGAAAAAGCGGTCAAGAATATTTTAGCGCAGCGGTGAGCGTTTTGTGTTAAACCGGTGCTAAGGGCAGTTTCTGTCCATTGGATGGTCTCACTGTCGTACGCGGAGATGTACGCCTTGTCGAGCTCACCCACCAAACCCTGGAAACCATGGGCAATGGTTTCCAGCAGCGGAGTGTTCGGCTCAGAAAATGACTCAGGGTGGAGACCTTGAGCTTCTCCTAAGAGGATGTCGAGCATACTGGGAACACGGTAGTCGTACCTGTTGTTTTTACGAACATGGTTTAGCAAAATGTTAAGTTCGTTAGTAACGACATCTAGCTTGGATGTGTATAGTTGTCCGTCGCCAGATGGCTTGGGATTATTTCGCTCTTTGTTTGCTGCGTGAACTCTCTTGATCTCCGCTGTGACGTAGTCGTGGAGTGGCTGCCAGAAAGACTGGAACTTGTTGGCCAGCTTTTCGAAGTTTTCCTTGTAGTCAGTGGGCTTTTGGGAGAGACGGTCGACAATGTCTTTCAGTTTCTCGATATTATCATAATTTGCTGCTTGACCATTCTGTCCCTGAAACGCTCCCATGAAACCTTTGAAGCCAGTTGCCAAGTCTTCTTCGATTGCTTCAGGCAATTTATCCAACTGCCCTCTCACCTTGTCGGCGAATTGTTCCAATAGGTAGTGCATGGTTGTGACGTAATGGGTGTTTGCCTGCTTGGTGAGCTCAGCCATACAATCATTGAGCTGACTGTCGACTATATCTTGGAGACTGGAGATAGTTGACGTTTTCAATCGTTCGGCGTGGGTGCTGAAGTTTGTTGCCGCTGATATGCATTCATGTAATTTTGTATTTTTGAGAGTTTCCAGATCGTTCTTAATTTTCATGAGTACACCATCGCCAGGCTTCTTTACAGTGTTCCGACCGATTTTGCTTCTCAGTTCCGACAGCTTCCCTTTGGCGCTTTCTGAGTTTCCTTCGGCAGCCTTCTTCACAATTTCGCACATGGCAGCGAGTTTGGATTTGACGTCATCTGCGTGGGAGACAATATCTGATTTCAAATTTTCGATGGAGGCTAAAGCCTCTGTGACCTTTGTTTCTATTTGTTTGATGGCAGTGGGAAGGCCGCCTGTCATGCTTTTGATGTGGGATCCCCG
>NW_012237286.1:0-3815 GCF_000981445.1 Babesia bigemina
TAATATGTTCTATACCCTTGCCAGTTACACCCCTACGTACGCTTTCTCCTTTAATATGATGGACCAGATCTTTTAAATTTTTTTGAACTCTTCCCAATTTGGGTATACGCTGCCATCTGGTGGTTTAAGGTTTCCTGGTTTTCGTGGTTCACCAACATGCCCTTTAATGCTTTTCACCTCTCCTTGAATATGTGTTATAATCTCCTCAATATTGTTGGCGTTTTGATGCTACCGTCGTAAAACTGTCTCCCAAGCGACACAATCGCTGAGACAACCTTGCTGACCTTACTTCTGATCTCATCTTTAATTGTGCCCAAATCAAACTGCAGTGCCGTCTGTAACTCACGTACTTTCAGATGTGCATCCCTAACCAACGCAGCTACTCTGTTTTTCGCATCTTGTCCCGCACTGTGAAGCTGTTTAACATCTCTTCCAATCTGCTCCGTCATCGATGTTATGAATTCTCGGTTTTCTCTTCCAACAGTTTTATTGATGATTAAATCAAGCTTTGCAACTGCATTGTCAATCATATGTTTGGTTTTTTCCATCCACAATTCTAGATTGCTCAGACTGTCTGCCAGATTCTCACTAATTTGCTTAAGTTGTATCAAGATTGCCGAGACTTTTAACTTCAGATTTTCGACAAGTTCATTCACCTCTATTTTTATTCTGCAATTAACGTTCTCTTTCACCGTTTTGAGCTTATCATTAATGACTTTATCCATTGCTTCCAAGTCACCCTTCGCCTTCCACGCTAAGTCGTGAAGGCGTCCACTCTCATGTTTTACATGTTTTGTAACATTATGTACATTAAGTTTTAATTCGTGATTTAAGTCATTTATGTTTTTTCGTTGGCTGTCTATGCCAAATAAATAGGCGTTAGACGAGTCAATGCATGTTTTGACCAGATTGGTAGCCTCCGTCACGGCTCGCTTGACTTTCTCGATGTCCTTGTCACTGTATGTATTCTGACCTGAAGCAGCATTATCATTTAAAATTGCACTTACCTTCTTCATAACTTCTTCATTGACATGTGTTAATAGCGTTTCAATCGGTCTCTTGATATCATCATTTGACCTCTTCACCTTATCATTATACCCCCGCACCCCTGCGACCACCTTCACAATCGCAGCATTAAAACCTTTTTTACCAAGGTGTTTATTGGTGTTAAGTGACGTAATTGCATCATTTAAAGTGTTTTTATGCTGCCCTAAATGCTTGTAGATGTTACTGAGAACACCACTCAAAAATCCCATCACCCCGTCACACAGCCTATCAAGGTCGGAGTACACTATCCCAGTGCCATTGTAGCCTTTGTTAGCAGAGTTGAAGCCGAGAAAGGTCTCAAGGCCAGAGCAGAGATTATTAAGGATGTTAGTAGGGTTGTTATTTGAGGTAATTTCGCACTTTTTATTTTCATGAAATTTCTCGCCAAGCTCCCTAGGCGGCACATGGTCAGGGCAGTGGCAAGAGGTGGAAGCAGGGAAATGAAGGGTGACAGGGCACAAGTTATTGTAATGGTTTATAGAGGTCATAGCGGTATTAAGGCGAGGTAATTCGAGGGATGTAGAGTGGGTTAAGGAGCGATGTAGAGTGGGTAAAGGGGCGATGTAGAGTGGGTTAAGGGGCGATGTAGAGTGGATAAAGGGGCGATGTAGAGTGGATAAGGAGCGATGTAGAGTGGGTTAAGGGGCGTTGTAGAGTGGGTTAGGGAGCGATGTAGAGTGGATAGAGGAGCGATGTGGAGTGGATAAAGGGGCGATGTAGAGTGGATAGAGGAGCGATGTAGAGTGGGTTAGGGAGCGATGTGGAGTGGATAAAGGGGCGATGTAGAGTGGATAAAGGGGCGGTGTAGAGTGGATAAGGGAGCGATGTAGAGTGGATAAGGGAGCGATGTGGAGTGGATAAAGGGGCGATGTAGAGTGGATAAGGGGCGATGTGGAGTGGGTTAGGGAGCGATGTAGAGTGGGTTAGGGAGCGATGTAGGGTGGATAAAGGGGCGATGTAGAGTGGGTTAGGGAGCGATGTGGAGTGGGTAAAGGAGCGATGTAGAGTGGGTTAAGGAGCGATGTAGAGTGGGTTAAGGGGCGATGTAGAGTGGGATAAGGGAGCGATGTAGAGTGGGTTAGGGGGCGATGTAGAGTGGGTTAGGGAGCGATGAAGGGTGGATAAAGGAGCGATGTAGAGTGGGTTAGGGAGCGATGAAGGGTGGATAAAGGGGCGATGTAGAGTGGATTAAGGGGCGATGTAGAGTGGGTTAAGGGGCGATGTAGAGTGGATAAAGGGGCGATGTAGAGTGGGTAAAGGGGCGATGTAGAAGGGGTAAATGGGCGATGTGGAGTGGGTAAGGGAGCGATGTAGAGTGGGTTAAGGGGCGATGTAGAGTGGATTAGGGAGCGATGTAGAGTGGATAAAGGGACGATGTAGAGTGGGTTAAGGGGCGATGTAGAGTGGATAGAGGGGCGATGTAGAGTGGATAAAGGAGCGATGTAAGGTGGATTAAAAGGCGATGTAGAGTGGATAATAATCACCACTTTGGTCACCATGTCATCGCTGCCGTGACCATCAACTGTCATCGCTGCCGTAACCATCAACTGTCATCGCTGCCGTAACCATCAACTGTCATCGCTGCCGTAACCATCAACTGTCATCGCTGCCGTAACCACTAACTTGGTCAGCCGTTAGGTCAGCACGTTGCTTGGTTGCTAGCTTACCACGTTGCCTGGTTGCCAGCTTACCACTTTGCCTGGGTGCCAGCTTACCACTTTGCCTGGTTGCTAGGTTACCACTTTGCTTGTGTGCTAGCTTACCACTTTGCCTAGTCGCTAGGTTACCACTTTGCCTGGTTGCTAGCTTAGCACTTTGCCTGGGTGCCAGCTTAGCACTTAGCCTGCGTGCTAGGTTAGCACTTTGCCTGGGTGCTAGCTTAGCACTTTGCCTGGGTGCTAGCTTACCACTTTGCCTGGTTGCCAGCTTACCACTTTGCCTGGTTGCTAGCTTACCACTTTGCCTGGGTGCCAGCTTAGCACTTAGCCTGCGTGCTAGGTTAGCACTTTGCCTGGGTGCTGGCTTAGCACTTTGCATTGTCTATCACTCATCACCTAATTCATGTGCCATTTAGTTCACAGGTTGCCGCTAGAGTAATTCGAGACATTAGACTACGTTTGTCGGTTAGGTGAGTAGGTGATGCTAGGTGAGTTGCTGTGAATTACAGATGTGAATACAATTACGGTTGCAGGTACGATATCTTGGCAAGTTTGCCGAGACGCGCTGCAGCCAACAATGATTGCGCGGCTATACGATGTGATGATGGTGAGTGCAGATGCGATTTGATGTGGAGCAGGTCGAGGCGGACGACCATGATGTGGAGGAGGTACAACAGAGAGAGGAGCCAGAGGGCGAGCACAAGGTAGGAGAATGGTTGTCTAATGATCCAGAGGAATTCATCGCATTTTTCAAACAGCTTCCTGAAATATTCCGAATCGAGGACATTTTTCAATTGAGCTTGGAAGTTACGGCAATACCTTTTATTGTTTATGTCCAGCAAGCTAGTTGCATTACCGAATGTGAATCCGTAGTTGTAGAACGTGCTTAATACACCTCGGCATCCAACCAGTGAGTTGCATCTACAGCTGTTGCCTACACCGTGCTGACCCTTCTTACATGAGTCAGCTGGAACACAACTAGGGCATCCCCAGTCTTTACAGGATATGTTGCAGAAGGCATCATATAGACAGTTAAGAAATCTATAAAGCGTCCATGGTGAGTAGATAGCCCATGATAGATATGTAGCTGAATCCTTCTGCGCTAAGTAA
>NW_012237287.1:0-15925 GCF_000981445.1 Babesia bigemina
CGTCGGCGTAGGATGCGGGGCGGATGGTTTCGAGAGGGAGGAAAGGGCGGAGAGGTGGGTGAGGAATTTGTGATTGTACTTTGTTATTTTGTTAAGCATGGTTCTCACAGCTTTGCCAATTTGAGAAAGTGCGTTGTGCTTGGCGCCGATATCGTCACTTGAGGCTACTTTTTCAAGCAGGTCACCTATGAATGATGTTGCCGGGCGAGAGAAAGACGCTAGGTTGGTCAAGTCAGCGCGTTGAAGATGCATCTCAGAGAATGTTGCTAACTGCTTCATAAACCCTTTCGCACCCTTGTCGGCGTCCTTTGTTATTTCATCGGGTAGCCCATAGAGGTCATTCTTGCATTTGCTGGAGAACTCTGTTAGAAGCAATTTGATAAAGGCGATATACCTTTTACGTAATTCATGAATGATATCAGTTTCGCCTTTTGTCACTTCAATGTTTGCGTCCTGCTCGAGATCTTTGACGATTTGTTCTCCGGCTTTGTCGGCGAATTGAGTGAGGAAATTGTTCGTCAAGCCGATGACAGCGCCCAGCTGAGTTGTTCGAAGGTCATCAATCAGGCCATGAATGCGTTTTAAATTAACGTCAATTTTCGTACTTTTCAGTACATTCAAATTTATTTGAACGTCTTCTGCGGCGCGTTTAACGTCACGGCAAAGAGCGTCAAGAGTTTTGGTGACCAGCTCTAACTGTTGTCCGGCTTGCTCGTTGAGGTCGGAAATAGATTTCAACGCGATGTCTGCAACCTGCTCCCTAATATCTTTTATCTTAATTGGAAGTTCACCGTTTAGGTTTTCTATATTCCCCTGCGAGGTGGCTACGGTATCTTGGTTAACGTGCCTTTCAAAAGTAGTGAATGTTTTAGGAGCAATAGTGGAAATTTTGTTGCCTTGCACACCTGCACTGGTCATGTCATCCACTCCAATCTCCTTGTTGAGTACGCTTTCTCCACCGTCGGTTTTGAAATCGCCGTCTTTGAGGTTTTTCTCGTAGGTCCCGTGGAAATTGGACATAAGATCACTGCCGAGTTTATAATTGTTTACTTCGCCATTCGTCTTAAAAAACTCGCTGTCGAATTGACCATGATAATTCGTAATGGCAATTTTAATGTTTTTATCAAAATCTCTAACTAGCCAAGCGAGTCCTTTAGCGTCTTCCTTCGCGCCTTCGTAGTACTCAACTTTATCGCCATCCTGATCCTTTTGTACACCACTGCTAATTTTCTTCACCTTAACATCCATGACTCCTGCCAGCGCCTGTACATCCGTCTTCACCTTTGTGTTGATCCCTTGCATGACTGCTTTGACTACCTTGTCAGAGTGAGAGGCTACAGCTTTAGCAATTGCACCTAATGCAGTGAATAAAGATTTTACATCTTGTTTTGTAATTTGTTCCGCGACGGTAGCGCTAAGAGTATCTATTTGAGAAAACGCCTGTTTGAACTCCTTTTTAAAATCGTCGAATATGATGTTCCCCAGTAGTGTTTTTACCTCAGTAAGATCGGGTAGCTTATCGAGTGTGTTAACAGTGGATAGTGATTTGAGCGCCTCAGCGATTCCATCCTTAATCGGTGATTTTCTAAGTTCATCTTGTAGGTTATTCCCGCCTGCATACGATGCAAGTCTTTCTAACATCTGTTCACCTATCTTCGTAATACCCGTCTGAAGTTTCGACATGACTTCTTCGTCCAGTATCTTGAAATATACTTTGAGCTTTTGAAAAGGATCGTTGTTACCCCTAAATGCGTGAATAAATTTCATGTCGGCTGTGCCAACATTTTCCAGCTCTTTAAGTCTTCCAACGTCACCATGAAGTGCCTGAATTGCTCCATCGATAGCTTGCTTAGTGGCAGCAAATTGTTTAGAAAACGTTTCTACACCACCTACAATGGGATGCAAGCCACTTTTAATCTTTCCCTTCAACGTCGTCAAATCCTGTTTCACATTTGTTTCCAACGTCTTACCTAATGCCACAACTGCTTTTTTTATGTTAGCTTTAACCTTCCACAAATCTTGCTTAAGCGCATCATTCATCGTTATCACCTGCGTAAGCGCCAAGCTAACTTTCTCCTGAACAGTTTTTTTTGCCGCCTCTCCAGCTCTAAAAAGCTCCTCCGCTTTCATCCTCAACTCTCTTGCAGCGTTGTCAATTTTGTTGCGTTTGACATTGGTGTCACCGCCGTTGTCCCACTTGATTTCCTCCAATATTTTCTGCGCATTAACCCGCGGGTGTTCATCTATGAACTTTTTAACATCTTTCATCCACTTCTCTAACTTCTCGAGATGCTTAGTTAAGTCGACATTTATGTCCACCAGTTTAGTCTGCATTTCACGAACCCTATCTTTCAGCCTCTCGACAAGATCTTTCACTTTTTTTTTAATATGCTCATTTACCTTACATTTAACGTCGTGAAGCTTTGTTTTAATTTCTGCTTCCATACTGTGTAAATCATTCTTTTCATGTTCTGCCAACTTGTTCAATCGTTTACTCTCATGCTTAATATTTTCACGCACATTCTCTATTTTAGTTATCAAATTAGGATTTAAGTCTTTCATTGCGTTTCTTAGTTCCTCCGCATTATTTTTCATATCTAAAGCTGTATTAAATTCGTCGGCTTTTTTTAGACATTCTGCCACTGTCTCATTGGCGGCTTCGATGAGATTACCAATTTTCACGGGGTCATCCGCATTTCGTGGAGGCAACAATTTTTCTAATCTTTCTGCTGAATATTTATCTGCATCTTTCTGCATTTTTGTTAATACATCACTCACCTTTTTATTAGACTTCATGACAGCATCATTATACCCCCGCACCCCTGCGACCACCTTTTCAATCGCTTCATTAAAACCTTTCTTACCAAGGTGTTCATGAGTCTCAAGGGACTTAATTGCTGTTGTAATTTGCTCTTTATGCTGCCCTAAATGCTCTTTGATGTTACTGAGAACACCACTCAAAAATCCCATCACCCCGTCACACAGCCTATCCAGGTCGGAGTACACAATGCCTTTGCCAGTGTAGCCTTTGGTCTCAGAGTTGAAGCCTAGGAAGGTTTCGAGGCCGGAGCAGAGGTTAGTGAGGATGTTAGTAGGGTTGTTATTTGAGGTAATTTAAAGGTTTTAAATTTTGTCAAATTTCTTGTCAAGCTCCGTAGGCGGCACATGGTCAGGGCAGTGGCAAGAGGTGGAAGAGGGGAAGTGAAGGGGGACAAAGCACAAGTTATTAGGATGGTTTAGAGAGGTCATAGCGGTATTGTAGAGTGGATTAAGGGGCGATGTGGAGTGGATAAGGGGCGATGTAGAGTGGGTTAAGGGGCGATGTAGAGTGGGTTAAGGGGCGATGTAGAGTGGGTTAAGGGGCGATGTAGAGTAAGTAAAGGGGCGATGTAGAGTGGATTAGGGAGCGATGTAGAGTGGGTAAAGGGGCGATGAAGAGTGGGTAAAGGGGCGATGTAGAGTGGATAAAGGGGCGATGAAGAGTGGGTAAAGGGGCGATGTAGAGTGGGTTGAGGGGCGATGTAAGGTGGGTAAAGGAGCGATGTGGAGTGGGTAAAGGGGCGATGTGGAGTGGGTAAAGGGGCGATGTGGAGTGGATTAGGGAGCGATGTATAGAGGGTTAAGGGGCGATGTGGAGTGGGTCAAGGAGCGATGTAGAGTGGATTAAGGGGCGATGTAGAGTGGGTTAGGGAGCGATGTAAAGTGGGTAAAGGGGCGATGTAGAGTGGGTAAGGGAGCGATGTAAGGTGGATAAAGGAGCGATGTAGAGTGGATAAAGGGAAGATGTGGAGTGGGTTAGGGAGCGATGTAGAGTGGATTAAGGGGCGATGTAGAGTGGATTAACGGGCGATGTAGAGTGGATAAGGGGCGATGTAGAGTGGATAAGGAGCGATGTAGAGTGGATAAGGGGCGATGTAGAGTGGGTAAAGGGGCGATGAAGAGTGGGTAAAGGGGCGATGTAGAGTGGGTTAGGGAGCGATGTAGAGTGGGTAAGGGAGCGATGAAGAGTGGGTAAAGGGGCGATGTAGAGTGGGTTAGGGAGCGATGTAGAGTGGATAATAATCACCACTTTGGTCACCATGTCATCGCTGCCGTGACCATGTCATCGCTGCCGTAACCATGTCATCGCTGCCGTGACCATGTCATCGTAATCATTATTAGGTTTTTTAGGTTGTTGAGATTGAAGTTTATTAAGTTCTTCATCACAGTGCTTAATCTGCTTCTCGTAGTACTGACAGTAAGTCTCTTTATCAGAGTATTTGAAGGGGCAAGAAAGCTTAGATTTTTCGGCATTAAGGGACTTCGTCAGCCTTCTCAATAGCCTCCTCAATCAACTTTTTCAAAGCTTGAGACAACTCACCAAGACCCTTACCATTCTCACCATTCCCATACCTAACCTGGATCAACCAGTCGATGGACTCAGTCAGAAGGGTAGGGAAGGGTGTCAAGGCACAAGTGATTACGATGGTTTAGAGAGGTCATAGCGGTATTATGGCGAGGTAATTCAAGCGATGTAGAGTGGATAAGGGAGCGATGTGGAGTGGATAAGGGAGCGATGTAGAGTGGATAAGGGGCGATGTAGAGTGGATAAGGGGCGATGTAGAGTGGGTTAAGGAGCGATGCAGAGTGGGTAAAGGGGCGATGTAGAGTGGGTAAAGGTGCGATGAAGGGTGGGTAAAGGGGCGATGTAGAGTGGATAAAGGAGCGATGTAGAGTGGGTAAGGGAGCGATGAAGAGTGGGTAAAGGGGCGATGTAGAGTGGGTTAGGGAGCGATGTAGAGTGGATAATAATCACCACTTTGGTCACCATGTCATCGCTGCCGTGACCATGTCATCGCTGCCGTAACCATGTCATCGCTGCCGTGACCATGTCATCGCTGCCGTGCCCATGACATCGCTGCCGTGACCATGTCATCGCTGCCGTGACCATGTCATCGCTGCCTAACCATGTCATCGCTGCCGTGACCATGTCATCGCTGTTGTGACCATGTCATCGCTACTGTGTCCATGTCATCGCTGCCGTGACCATGTCATCGCTGCCGTGACCATGTCATCGCTGCCGTGACCATGTCCTCGCTGCCGTGACCATAACAATGTCATCGCTGCCGTAACCATGTCATCGCTGCCGTGACCATAACAATGTCATCGCTGCCGTGACCATGTCATCGCTGCCGTGACCATAACAATGTCATCGCTGCCGTAACCATGTCATCGCTGCTTAACCATTCCATCGCTGCCGTGACCATGTCATCGCTGCCGTGACCATGTAATCGCTGCCGTAACCATGTCATCGCTGCCGTGACCAGGTCATCGCTGCCGTGACCATGTCATCGCTGCCGTAACCATCAACTTGGTCAGCACGTTGGTCAGCACTTTGGTCAGCACTTTGGTCAACACCTTGGTCAGCACGTTGGTCAGCACATTGGTCACCACTTTGGTCAGCACATAGGTCGTGGCATTGGTCAGCATCTTGGTCACCACATTGGTCACCACGTTGGTCAACACTTTGGTCAGCACATTGGTCAGCACTTTGGTCACCACCTTGGTCACCACTTTGGTCAGCACTTTGGTCAGCACATAGGTCATCACATTGGTCAGCACTTTGGTCAGCACTTTGGTCAGCACTTTGGTCAGCACCTTGGTCAGCACTTTGGTCATGGCATTAGTCAGCACCTTGGGCAGCACTTTGGTCAGCACTTTAGTTAACTATTACACAATCACATACAACGATTAATGAGTGATACAAAACATTAGACAACAATGAGTTGTATAGGTGAGTAGGTGATGCTAGGTGCGTGTAGATAGTAAACCCGTGAGTACGATTATGGTTGCAGATAATACACCCTGTTAAGCTTGTTGACACGTGCGGCGGCGAGTAGCGATTGAGCAGCGATGCGATGCGATGATGGACTATGTAGATGCGATTTGATGTGGAGGAGGTCGAGGCGGATGACCATGATGTGGAGGAGGTACAATAAAGAGAGGAGCCAGAGGGCGAGCACAAGGTAGGAGAAGGGTGATCGGATGATCCATAGGAAGTTGTCACACTCTTCGAACAATTTCTCGAAATATTTCGAATTGAGCACATTCTTCAATTGACTGCAGAAATCGGAACACTTCTTCGGCGATGCTTTGTCATTCAGCGTCGACGCCTCACCAAAGACGAAACCATACTGGTAGAGCGTTGGTGCGACACCTTTGCAGTCGACGATGGAACGGCATTGGCAGTTAGCAGATGGCTTCTCTTTGTCAACAACACCATGCTCTCCCTTCTTACACTTATCTCCACGTAGACATCCACGGCATCCCCAGTCCTGGCAGTTGATGGAACAGAAGGCATTGTAGAGATTGTTGAGTAGATCCCAAAACGTCCACGGGAGGTAGATGGCCCAGGAGAGGTACAGATCGCAGTGCTTGGTGGCAAAGTGAAAATATGAATCAGAGCATACTGATTGGATGTAGGGGGCGCAATGAGCGTATTTATCGGAGCAGACTGTATTCATGGACAAGGTTGACACATCTGCAAATGCATCTATATGTCCCTTAGGGGTGTGATAATTCCGGCTGCTACCATACGCATTACTGAGTGCACTGGTCAGTTGGTCGATGTCCTTATACAGACTGATAGATTGTGCCATGATGCGTGATTCAACTGATTCCTTGTTACGCCCTTTGTTGGACGTTTTAGAGGTGTGCCAACCGTCGACAAATGATAGGGCAAAACTGAAGTGCTCTGGCAGCGTTAAGGGCGCTTTGGGTACGAGAGGGAATAGAGATGACAAGTAGAAGTTTGAGAAAAATCTCTCGAGCACGTCACATATATTTTCACCTCTGCGGGTAGACCCGGAAAATCCTCTAAATCCGAGTGGAGTTAAGCAGGGCATACCTGTCTTAGAAGTGGACTTGCAGGTGACACACTCATATTTGCAACCGATTTTGATAAGTTGATGCGGCAAGTGACCCGGCAAACAGTCATTTAAGTAGCTCATCAACGGAGAGGTTGGTTGACAATTTGGTTCACCATTTGGTTGGCACTTTGGTTGACCATTTGCTTTGCCTTTTGCTCGGCACGCTGCTTGGTCATTTGAGTGTTTCTTACACGACCACTTGGCCGATAAGATTTCGTTGCCGTAGCGACACTGTGCCCAACCGGAATGTAATACGCTGACGGCACAACGCCTACGCAAATACATGAGTTGTGGGAATAATCTGCGAAGTATGTCAAGCAGCATATTCAAGCACTCTTCCCCGCTTTGAGGATAATACAACTTAAGGGCGTTGTTGCAATACTCGCTAGCATACAGCGTGTCGGCGTCACCATAGCCAGCAATACCGGTGATGACATCATAGGAATTTGCGCAAATATGTTCAAGTGCAAGTAGTACGTTATTATATGTGATGTTGTTCGGCTGAGCTTCAAGGCTGGACGATTGCAAATCAAATACGGGTGTTCCCTCGTAGTCGTCGGATGGTTTTGCTGGATCGGCAAATGCGTCTGTGAAACCATCAAGTAACAACGTTGGATGCGCAGGATTATGCGTCAGACCCGCGAGCCATACTAGCATTTCAAACACGGAACATGGATGCTTCTTGGATGTCAATGTGGATAGGTGGCACACGTCGTTATACTTGTTGGCGTGATGGTAAAGGCATTTGAGAATGTGATAGATGTTGACGTTCACAATCTCCTTCTGTTTACCTTGCTCATCTTCAATGGATTTGCACTCTTTAATGTGCTTAGTGATCTGCATAGCGTTTTGCAGCGTGTTGTGCAGCAAATTATCATGTATGTATTTACCGGTCCTATCATTCTTATTACACAGTTCACCGTCCTGCGTATTGCTGTACGTGGCAACTCGGTAACCCATCCGCCGAAATAAACCACCTAGATGAGATGACAGATTAAGTTGACTCGCAGCGGAATTTATTTCAGACTGTTCTTTCAATGTATTAAGATCTTCGTAAATTCTCACAAGTATCGTCAAAAGTATCTTAGCGCACATCCCACTCTTCTTAGGTTCCCAGTCGAAGTACCTGAATGAGCTGGAATACGTGGATATGTACGCCTTGCTCAGCTCTTCATGGAAGCGTGTGAGCCCGTCCTTGATGGCGTCGAGTAACATCGGATGCTGATGACCGCAGAAATTGGTAGGGACGAGATTGTCAACTGCGTTTTTCAAATTGCCGAGATTATAAGCGAGACTGTGCGTGAAGTGGCCAGAATTGTTGATTTCGTCTAGGAGGGTCTCCATCGTTGATTTTATTACGACAAAGCTTTTAGTAACGTCATCCTTCCCACTGTGTTGGCCACTTATATACTCCCAAATGCTCCCTAAAAACATTTTTACCATATACGGGAATTTCCCAAATGTTCTCCGATCGGTGACTTTCACAGCCTCCTTGCCAAGTTGTGCTTTGAGTACTTTCAACAACCCTTTAACACCCGTTTCACGGTCGATGCTGATGATTTTGTTTACAGCTTCAGTTTCATTTTCGACTAATAGTTTTAGCTCTAGCAGCTCCGCAGTCTTTCTTTGCTTATATCGCTGCAGAATGTCTTTTTTCATTTCGACTACTGAGATGTCAGCCTGCTCCCGGAGATGCTTTACAATATTGTCAAAGCACTCTTTCGCTTGAGAAGCGATAAGAGTATGGAACTTTGTAGTTGCAGCAATGATGTCTGCCAAATTGCCTTCTGAGTTCTTGTTGGAGTCGTCGGTTCCGAGGATCTTAAGAATATCCTTTTTTATTTTTCTAAGGCCATCAGTAAGATCGTAGAGCCCGTCTGTGTTATCCAGAATAAGAATTTTCTGAAGCTCCTCTAGCAAGGTTCTCACGCCCTTGTCGTCTGTAGTTTTTTTGTCATCGTTTTCCTTACTGATAAGTGTGATAAGCTTTTTTATTTCGGTAATGATTTCACGTTCTAAAATATTCGCTTCACTGATTGCATCAGTGACTTTGCCTTTCCCACCTTCGTCGACTAGTTTTCTTTTCTCAAATGCGTCAAGTGCTTCATGAACTTTTGCAACGGCTTTGGTGTACATAGCCCTTGCGGGGTCACCTCCTGTGGTGGGAGTGGTCTCTAAACCTTCGATGCTTTCAAGGTTAACAACATCCTTACCTTGGTCTTGCATAATATACTTTTCGACGGGGCCCTTAATCTTTTTAATCAAACCTCTGAGTTGACCGTCGACTTCACGTCCATCACTTTTTTTAGTCTCGTTATAATACTTTACCATGAGTGTTTTAAGTTTTATTTGCGAATGCTCATCAGGGATAATTTGTTGTAGTTGATTGTTGATGGCTTTCTTTAATGCTTCATCAAGTTGTTCAGCAACTAACGAGCCAGGTGGAGTACCTATCGATGTTCGAGATTGTCGAAGGTAATATAAAACATTATCTATGAATCCGGCAAGTGTAGAATTGGTCCTGCCAACACTTTCAAGTTGATCTTTAAACTCATCTCCTAACACCTTTTGCAAGTCATACTTAAGCGATGTAAACCCGCTATTCCAAGTATCTCCGGCTTTGTTCGCTGCCTTCATGATATTTTTACCCAAGTCTTGAACAAGCTGATTCAACTTACTCTTAATCTGATTTCTCACAAATACCAAACCGGTCCTTACGTGCTCATCTAATTTGTCAAATCCGTGATTCGTCTCGTCGAAAGCTTCTTTTACTTCAGCAACCACAGCATCTCTAACGGTCTTAAGTTTCTCTCTATACGTAGTTTCAATCCCATCAACAGCCTGTTCAATTTCTCTTTTCAACGTCTTAAGCCCACCATATGCATCCCTGTATGCAATCAACAACTTAGAAGCCTTCGTTTGCAAAATTTCAGCGTTTTTTCTTATTGTTGCATATCTATCACCATAATTCTCCTCATCCAACCTCTCCAAAAGTTTCTCACACTTTTTAATACCCGCATTTACGATTCTCATGGCTGCTTCACTCCAACTTGCCAAATTGCTCTTCACCTGTGCTAACGCCTTCTCAACCGCAGAAATGCTCTTCTTGATTTCGGCAAACGCCTTCTTCAATGTCTCGTCAAGCGCATTAATTTGATTGCGTATTTCTGTGTACACATTTAATCTTAATGTACTGAATCTCTCTTCCACTTTTTTCCCCAACCTCCTAAGTTGGTCGACGTCCCTATTCGCTGAATCATTCAAATTGTTAACCGCCGTCTTTATTTTTTCAAAATCATTCGTAACCTTCGTTTTCAACGGTGTATCAAGTTCATTTATTGCCGACTCTGCTGACTTAATTAGCGCAGTAAGTCCATCAGTAACTACGTCCTTCCACTGTGCAACCACATCCTCGTACTTCTTGGTAGTCAGTGAATCCTGCAAGTTCCTGATATTTTTATCAATTTGAGATTGCAATGCATATAACGTACCATTGGAATTGTTTTCCACAACTGCATTGATTCTTCTGTTAACCTCAGCATCATAGTAACCAAGCACGGCACCTATGTTACTCAATGCCAGACAAAATTCATGCGGGCCTTTATACATTTTTTTATTTATTTCTTGCGGTAATTTATTTAAATGGCCGTTTACATCATAAGTTATCACTTCATTTTCGTTTTTCACCGCACCAAGCACACCACTCAAAAATCCCATCACTGCATCACACAGCCTATCCAGGTCAGAGTACACTATCCCAGAGCCGTCGTAGCCTTTTGATTTCGGGTCGAAGCCGAGGAAAGTTTCGAGGCCGTCACAAAGATTTGTTAAAAGATTTTTGCAATTCTCTTCTTTAGTCAATCCAGTAAGACTTTCTTCAAGCTTTTTAAGCTGATCCAACCTGGACTCAATGTCCTTATAAGCCTGGGACGTGGGATAGTCCTTGTGCTTAGCTTGACACTTAGTTAAGCAATCTTTAAGGACACTTAAATTAAGATTTTCTTTGACAAGTTCTTGACTTGATTTTCCAGCATTTTCAGGTTTTTCAGTTTTCTTAATCTGTGACTGGTAGTACTGACAGTAAGTCTCCTTATCAGAGTATTTGAAGGGGCAAGAAAGGGAGTTGGAATCTTCTGTGATTTTGGGGGAAACTTTGAGAAACGTGTTTTCTCGGGTTTATCACAGAAAGGAAATTTTTCCGATGTCACTGGGGGGTGTATTGAAGGCCAAAAGTGCGGAATTAAAGCGGCAACATCGCGAGGCGAAAGGCGGCCACACAGGCGCGCTGGATAGACGAACAAGGTACCAATGGAGAGCTCACAAGAAGTGCAGCTGAGCAGTCAAATCGATGAGGACGGAGACCTCATGGTTATTGACGTGGACGTCCCCGATGGGATGGACATCGATGCTCCGCTTGCCACCGTGGGGCGCCGAGAGTGTCGGCAACCCGAAAGGCGGCATGAATCCAGAAAACCGGTACAAAGCGGTGTTCAGGGCCCTAAAGGTAAACCCACAAATTCGAAGGGGGCCGGCCGTGGCGGCGAAAGCCGGCCAATCCCGCAGGCAAGCCGGAAACGACACCAGCCCGGAACCACTCCGGCTGTGAAGGGCGCTGGAAACAAAGCGCGGAACGGCGGTCCCCAGGGCCAAAAGGGTAACAACCGGAAGGCCAAAAAGACAGGAAACACGGCTCAAACGCCGCCTGTCGTGGTTTGCAACGCCGGGCCGAGTTCCTCGGAACGCGCACCCGTGTGTGTGCAGACACTGTCTACCCTGCAGCCACCGGCAGGGGAGGTTGTCGGAAACGGTGGCTGCCGCTCTCCGACCGTGTATTCCATATCGTCGGATGACTTTATGGACGTGGACGAAGAGGAACCTGAGCAAGTCGGGCCTGTGAGAGAATCAAACAACAGTATAGCACCGGGCACCGCCAGTGAGGTGGCGCTCACTGAGACGGCTGCGTTGCCGAGGGCACCCGAAGGGCACGCCCCGCAGGCTGAACGGGCCGGGAACACGCCACAAATGCCGCCGAACTACGCTAGGCTGAATGCCAAGTTACAGTTCCTGCACTGTGTCATGCGTCAGATCGATGGACCATGGTGTCATTGGGTACCGGACGTCTACAAGGCAGTAGTGACGAAGTATCAGAGGATGCCACGAGGAGGATGGAAAGTCCTCGCGGAATATGCCAACGAGCATTTCGAATTCCACAAGACCCACAAGGAGGTGGAGCAGATGGCAAGACAGGTAGTCGCCAAAGCAGCGCGGAGCCAACCGACGGACGTTGGAGAAATAGCATCGCTGCACGACGTCGACTCATACAACGCCCTGCAGGAGGATTTCGACCGGATCATGGCACAGAGGTTGAGGGAGCCTGGTGTGATTAGGACAGTAAAGAACAAAAGACACACCATGGACTCCCTCGACTTCACGGCGATAAGGTCGCTGGATCTAGTGGTCCACAACTACGTGAAGCACAACCCAGTCACTGACATGGGGATGCTAGCCGTCTTGTATCAGACGGCACAGGACTGCTACGACAAGTACAGCGCAAAACCATCGTCGTCCTCGGGAAAGAAGGAGGCAGCTGAGAGGAGGATCAAGGAGCTGGAGGAGATAGGAGCATTACTTCTGAAATACAAGCAGAAGGTCCCCCTGGAGAAGGAGGATAGGAAACGCGTTTATCGCCAAATGGACAAGTACAACATGATCGCGGACAAGCCGCAGGAACTGTCATACGTGATCAGCAGGACTCAAGAGGAGCTCCAAAAGGAGCAGGACAAACTCAAGAACGCCAAGTTCAAGAAGGAGTTGTACAACGACAACCGCATGTTCGAGCTCTACACGGGACACTTCTACAGGACACTGGAGAACAAGCAGGACGCGGACGAGTCGGCGATAAACGAGGGGATGATGATAGAGTACTGGGCGCAAATGTGGGTGAAGCCAAACGCACCGCACAACGGTGAAGGATATCTGGTCGAAAGACCACCGGCAGAGAACAAGGCAGGCTTTCCCACATACGAGGAATTCGTCACGATCGTCAAGAAATTGCGAGACTGGAAGTCGCCCGGTGCGGATGGGATCTACAACTACTACATTAAATGGCTCACGTCCCTTCACAGAGTCATTTACAGGCTAGTAGAGGAGGCATGCCAGCAAGGCAAAGTGCAGGACGACTGGTTCTACTGTGGGATCACGTACCTACTACCGAAGAACAAGAAACCAAAGTCCGCCGCACAGTACAGGCCTATCACATGCATGTCCAACCTATACAAGCTAACTACCCGCTGTGCAACGGAGACGCTTAAGCGAGAAGTCGATGGCAGGGGACTACGGTCCGAGAACCAGATGGGCACGAGGAGCAACGTACAGGGTGCAAAGGAGCACGCGTTAGCGAACATCGCGCTCAACGAGAAGCACAAGGGGAAGTTACTTGCAACGTGGGTCGACGTCATGAAGGCGTACGACTCAATCGACCACGCGTACCTGGCAAGGGTTATCGACAACCTTAACCTACCAGGGTGGTTATCAAACTTCATCAAGCAGACGATCAAGAGGTGGAATATAGAGATACGGTGGAACAAGAACACAATCATGCACAAGAAAGTGGAGAGGGGCATTCTCCAAGGCGACAGCCTATCGCCCCTTCTCTTCGTGCTGTGCTTGGACCCGCTGAGCAGGCACCTGACTCGCATCTTCCCCAAGGTGGAGTTAAGCGTGACCGGCGGCAGGATATTCGCCACAAACCACTTTCTCTATATTGACGACCTCAAGTTCTTCGCCCACGAGGAAAGTACGATGAGAGGAATGGGCCGAGAAGTGGAGAAGTTCTTCAACGACATAGGACTCAGGATCAACCGCGACAAGTCGGCAACCAACACGGAGGCGTGCGCCAGCATCGCCAAGCAGATGGAAGGCCCGGAAACGTACAAGTACTTGGGAGTCACAGAGACTTCAAACTCACTGACAAGCGACGGAATGTTCGACATAATACTACAGGAGATATGCAGGAGAACGGAGCTACTGGCTGCGTCAAAGCTGTCGGGGAAAAACCTCTCGATGGCCATCAACCAGTACGCCCTCAGCGTCATAAACTACTACATCGGCGTGATCCCCATGGACATCACGCATTTCGACAAGATCGACCTGGCAGTACGGAGAATAATTAACGCGAAGCACGGACACAAGAAGTGGGCGAACACACAGAGGCTCTACCTCCCCCGGAAAGAGATGGGGAGAGGGCTCCACAGCATGGTATTTAGAGCGGAAGCCATGCTGCTACGACTGTGGTTGACGCTTTCAGCAGACGAGGTGACGTCAACCAGGAGAGCTGCGATCATGCAGCATTTTCGCGACACATACGCGCACATATCTCACATCAAGATGCACCTGGAAGGAAGATATGGAATGGAATTCGGAATGGAGGACACTACGGACAAGAGCCTCAGGGACCTCAGGGTGGCCCAAAACAAATGGCTGTACAACAGAATGCACGTAAAATCAACTCATAAGGTTCTGTATGCCAAGCGTGAGGACCCCAAGCTGGACATTGAGGCGTCGTCCTTGTACCTGACGTGTGGAATACTCACTCCGGAAGAAGAAGCGAACGTAGCGGAAGTCCAGGATAGGAATCTGCAATGGATGTCTTCGTCCAAGAAATGCACAAGATGCAACAACGGCAAGAACGTGGATCACCTCGCGACGAAGTGCCAGAAACTACTACACCTAGAATATACGAAGAGGCACAACGAGGTAGCAAAACGGGTCCACTCAGTACTCGGGAGGCAAATAGGACTACCCAAGGAGAAGATAGACGCCCACAAGATCGAGAGTGAAGTACATGGAAAATACGGATGGATCGCGTACGACAAGACGGTCAAGACTCAGAAGACTAAGGAATACAACAGGCCAGACATCAACCTGGCGGATCGGCGGAGGAACACCATAACCATCGTGGAGATAGGAATCACCAATCAAGACAACCTAGTGGATACGGAGAAGTTCAAGAAGCAGAAGTATGAAGACCTTATTGAGGACCTCAAGGCGCGACAGTTTAACCAGCAAACCAAGATCAGGGTTATCCCCTACGTTATGACGTGGGAGGGAATAGTGACGAAAGAACACAGCAAGTATAGACGGGACCTGGGCATATCGGATCGCATGGAAGCCCACATACAAAGGGTAGTGATCCAAGAAACACATAAAATAGTGATGAGGGATATGAAGCCGAAAGAAGACTACGATTCCGTAGAAGACCCTCAAGCCCAAACTGGATGGATGCCCGCATGGATGGCACCAGTGACGTCCGGCAATGGACCGGCGTGGATCCCGCAACCGGTTTCAGCGTGAGGCGTTAGCCCCGCAAACACGAAAACCGGCCCTAGGCACGTAGCCACATAGCACACTATAAGATGAGATAACTTAATTTAACTGGGCAAGAAAGCTTTTCTTTTTCGGTTGTAAGGGACTTTTCAGCCTTCTCAATAGCCTCCTCAATCAACTTTTTCAAAGCTTGAGACAAGTTCTCAAGACCCTTGTCACCACCATTCCCATGCCTAACCTGGATCAACCAGTCGATGGACTCAGTCAGAAGGGAAGTGAAGGGCGACAGAACACAAGTTATTATTGTGGTTTATGGAGGTCATAGCGGTATTATGGCGAGGTAATTCGAGGGACGTGGAGTAGATTAGGGAGCGATGTAGAGTGGATTAGGGAGCGATGTGGAGTGGATAAAGGAGCGATGTAGAGTGGATAAAGGGGCGATGTGGAGTGGATAAAGGGGCGATGTGGAGTGGGTTAGGGAGCGATGTAGAGTGGATAAGGGAGCGATGTAGAGTGGGTTAGGGAGCGATGTAGAGTGGATTAAGGGGCGATGTAGAGTGGGTTAGGGAGCGATGTAGAGTGGATAAAGGGGCGATGTAGAGTGGATTAGGGAGCGATGTAGAGTGGGTAAGGGAGCGATGTAGAGTGGATTAGGGAGCGATGTAGAGTGGTTAAAGGGGCGATGTAGAGTG
>NW_012237288.1:0-3121 GCF_000981445.1 Babesia bigemina
ACATCGCCCCTTTACCCACTCTACATCGCTACCTTAACCACTCTACATCCCTTGAATTACCTCGCCATAATACCGCTATGACCTCTATTAACCATCCTAATAACTTGTGCTATGTCACCCTTCACTTCCCCTCTTCCACCTCTTGCCACTGCCCTGACCATGTGCCGCTCAGGGAGCTTGGCAAGAAATTTGATGAAAATAAAAAGTGCGAAATCACCTCAAATAACAACCCTACTATCATCCTTAATAACCTCTGCTCTGGCCTCGAGACTTTCCTCGGCTTCAACTCTACTTCCAAAGGATACGACGGCTCTGGGATTGTGTACTCCGACTTGGATAGGCTGTGTGACGGGGTGATGGGATTTTTGTATCAGGTGCTTAAGGATGTCAGCGAGAAACAGCCTTACAGTGTGGGTAAAGAGGAACTAAAAAAACTTGTTACTGACCTTAAAACTAAATTATCCACCGGGCGTGAGGGTTTTAAGGTCATTGCGCAGGTGGCGAGGAAGGTGCGGGAGTATAATGAGAGAGTGAAAGAGTCTAACAACCATGTGAAAACCATAATAAACAATATGGACAGAGACATGAAAACGCTCCAAAATGAGGTAGGTAAAATTTTACAACATAATCCTGATTCAGATGATCTTAATGAAGTCAAGCAGGCTGAAACCTTGGTCACTAAGCTGGCCGACGAGTATGCAAAAAAAGGTATGAATTTCGATAGTAATTTTGTCATAAGAGAAATGAATGCATGGAGGACAGGTGCTAAAGTTGAGCCAATACAGCAATTCAAAGACATAAATTCTGACCTGAGATTAAAAATCACCCATGCGAGAAACAATATCACGCATGAGGCTGAGAGGCTTACGACACTGTCGAAGAAGCAAAAAGAGAACTTGGCTGCGATGACTAGTATGATTAGTAATAAGCTTAAAACGCTTAAAAGCTGTGTCAATGAGCGCATTTTGAAAGATGTCAATGAGCTGGTTAAGGAATTAAACGATAAGGTGGGAATAATATTAGAACAGCTTGTGATGATTAGACAAAAATTACAAGGTTATGTTGAGAAATTGCGGAGATGGATTCGAGATGCAGATGAAATTGTCACTGATTGCATGAAAACTGCCGAAAATATTGAAAAAAAGCATGTTGCATGGGCGGCTGAAGATGAAATTAAAAAAAGTCTAAAGGAGATTAATAAATCTTTCGGGGAGGCAAAAGATTTCGTCAAGCAAGAACTTAACAACGCCCTTGGGAAAGTGAGAGATATGGACGAAGCGATCAAAAAGGATTTGTTTGCCGTGAAAGGTAAGATAAAGGAGGCGGTTAAGGCATTAGGTAAGACGTTGGAAGAGAATGTGAAAGACGGATTGTGGGCGATTGAGCAGAAGATTACGAAGCCGCTTGATGAGGTTGTTCGCAATTCGGGGCAGTTCTTCGAGGATTTTAAGAAAACTAGGAATGCGCTTCAGGCGGCTATTGGGATTGTCATGGAAGATATTTTAAACCTGGGGGGTCTTAAGGTTAATGAAAGTATTAAAAACGCGTACGGTGATACGACCATCAAAGCGCCACTTCTGCAGGTGATTGGTCAAGGTATGGCGTTCAGTAAGCTTAAAACGTATTTCAACCAGCTCGATACCGATGTTATGCAGAAAATTAAAGAGGCGATGCGGCAGATATCCGAGGGCATGGAAAGTATTGCTGGTAATGCCTTCAGAGTTGACTTAGAAAGCTGCATTAATAAAGCAAGATCTCAACTGGTTGCGCTGCATTCAATTGCCGAAAACCCGGAAAAAGTTTTCCAATCTGCTACCCTTCAAAAAAATTTGCGAAGATATCTGGGAGATAAAATGACTATTGCTCCTCTTAACGGTAAATTTAGCGGATTATCAACAGCGATAAAAGCAGTGACTACGGATCTCGCTGGTGCGTCAAGCATCGACGCATCTAAACTAAAAAATGATCTTAAATCTCTGCTATCTGAGCTCGGCAACATCGCCCAGATAGTCTCGTCGCACTCTGCGGATATAGTTAAAACCGTCATTGAAGCAATAGTGCGACAACTCACTACAGAGATTGGAAACGTGAGTGATGCGATTAAAGACAAAGTGGATAAAATAAGAGATGCTATAACTTATAATAGGGATAACAATGAAGTTGATTACGGCGCGCAAGAAAAAGCTAAAGGTCTTCTGAAATTACAGAATGTGTACGGAACAGATATCAATGAGAGACTTAAAACGCTTCAAGGTACTGTAACTAACGAAGCCTTTAAGCACACATATTCACAACCTCGAAGTAAAGAAAATTACGAGTTTGGTGGTACGTTCATGGAGGAATTCAAAACAACCTACGAGAAAAACCTCAAAGACGGCGATTTCAAAGCGGACGGTGGAGAAAGCGTGCTCGACCAAGAGATCGGTCCGAATAATCTTCCAAATGGGGGATCTTCAGGGGATAAAATATCTAGTGTTGCTAAAAGTAACTTCACGCATTATGAACAGCATGTTAAACAAGAGAGTCTTGCTCATAGTAATCCACAAAAACTAGAGGGCGCTCTTCCAACTGCAATCAAGGATATTAGAGACTACGGCCTCCAACTGTTCGAACAAAAATTAGGTGCTAAGGAGGATAGAAATACGACTAAATTTGACGGTTTCCTCGATGACATAACAAAAAGCATCAGTGGCCTCATGCAGGCGCTTGAGCGAACGGGCAAATCCCTGAACGTGGCGTTGGGGAAGCTAAAGAATGAGAAGATCGGTATGACGACAAGTGGCGCAGCAGCTAGATCCGATACACTGCAGGAACTTGAGAAGAATTTGCTCCAGTTGTTCGGCGTCGATTTGGACCAGGTCATCAAAGACGCCACAGCCTTCAAACAGCAAGCCAATCAATTGCGCGATAAAACAATACGAGATTTGAACGGACACGTCGAAGATGAAGTTAAAAAGGCCGAAACTGCTCTCATCACCCAGGCGAACAAAAACTACGTGACGTCCGTCAAAGACATGCTGCAGGCCTTTGCTGACAAGGTGCAGAAGGAACTAAAGCCCCTACCCGGCGAGATTGACACCGACAGGAAGCACGGCTTTAAGGGTTTCATGCGGACGTGGAA
>NW_012237289.1:0-6925 GCF_000981445.1 Babesia bigemina
CGCTCCGGTAACCAGTTTTTGCTGCCGTCACCATGACATTGGTGCCGTGACCATGTCATGGCTCCCGTAACCATGTCATCGTTGCCGTAACCAGTTCATGGCTGCCGTCACCAGACATTCGCTGCCGTAACCATCTACTGTCATCACGTTGGTCAGCACATTGTCACCACGTTGGTCAGCACATAGGTCAGCACCTTGGTCAGCACATTGGGTCAGCACCTTGGTCAGCACATTGGTCACCACTTTGGTCAGCACATTGGTCAGCATCTTGGTCAGCACCTTGGTCAACACTTTGGGCAGCACTTTGGTCAGCACATTGTTCAGCACTTTAGTTAACTATTACACAATCACGTACAACGGTTAATGAGTGATTCAAAACATTAGACAACAATTAGTTGTATAGGTGAGTAGGTGATATGCTAGGTGAGTGTAGATAGTAAACACGTGAGTACGATTATGGTTGCAGATAAAACACCCTGTTAAGCTTGTTAACGCGAGCAGCAGCAAGTAGTGACTGAGCGGCGATACGATGTGATGAGGGTGAGTGCAAATGCGATTTGATGTGGAGCAGGTCGAGGCGGATGACCATGATGTGGATGAGGTACAACAGAGAGAGGAGCCAGAGGGAAAGGGTTAAGGTCATGAAGGGGAAACGGATCTGGTATAGGAATTCTGGAATCGTTACATATACCAACTTTGCAAGTGCCGCGTCGTCATCTACTTTATCACTGAGAACAGTTTTTAGGGCCTTGCAGAAATCTTTGCACGTGCGTTTGGTTGGCTTATCGGCAAGCATCAATGCGTCTTCATTTACGAAGCCATATTTGTACAGCGTCGGCCTGGTAAACTTGCATTTGACAATGGACTCACATGAATCGGCGTGATTGGGGTCTGGCTTCTTGCCATTGAAATTACAATTTCGTGAGCACCGTGCAGTACGGCACTTCGGTTTATCGTCGCCGCAACATTTGTTGCATTCTTCGAATAATTTCTTAAGCAAGTCATAAAACGTCTCTGTGATGTAGACGATCCATGAAAGATAAGTGCCGGCGTGCTTGCTCGAAAATGTGTTGCGGATGTCACCGCTAATTGGCCTCATGTACGGACCGCAAGAACCTTTGGGTGTCCTGTCACCCTTACCAGAGTAACAGTCTACCAAACCAAACAGGTCACCCTTGGGATGATTGTTCTTGTCGTGTATGTGTGAACCGAATACATTTTTAATGGTGAAGTCTTGATACTCCGCCCCGAAATAGGCGTCATTAACCGCGCCGTTGAACGCATCACTCTTATGCTCACGCCCCTTTCCACCCCAATTAGAGATGAAGTTGTAGTAGAATGCGAACATATCTCCGAGCGTTTGCGGCGGTCTGTTTAGGAGACACAGCAGGAGACTGCAGAGCTGGCTAAGAGGAGAATGCTTACTACCACAGACGTCACGAAGGGCTTCCACGATTCGCTCACCCTTACTAGTATGCGACGCCATTACGCTTATGTCACTAAAACCCATCGGTGTTTTGCACGGTATGCCCCGGTGGTTAGCAAGTGAGCAAGTCATCTTGCAGTCAGCTTTGCTGTACGGGTGCGGCAGAAAACCGGGAAGCCCGTCTTCGAGGAAAGATTGCAAGGGTGACTTAATACCGCACTCAGCTGTTTGGTTGCAGTTTTGGTTACATGTTTGCTTATGCTTTTGGTCAGCACTTTGGTTGGAGATTTGCTCAGGACATTGCATGGTATTGCACTTCCATGACGAACCGCCGACGCCACGGCCATACCAACACTCACGCCAACTCATCGTATCTCTGGTACGCCGACAGCGCATATAGAGCAAGTAGAGTTGCTCTTGAAGTCTAAGCAAAATTTCAAAAAGCATGTCCAAGCACTTGGATGGGTCGCTGGGATACGCAAATTTGTCCGGGTTGGTATTGAAATCGCAAGCGTAACGGCCTTCAGAATGGCCGTGACCCATGATGGCAACAAGCATTTCTTCGGAATAGACGCAGACGTCGCGAAGGCTGGCCGATAATCTTGGAACCGTGATATCGTGAGGATAGGCTGCTAGCGATACTTCTTTTTCAACGCCAACAGCTATACCGTCTTCCGTATTAGCTTCAACGGCATCATCGTCCTTAGGCTTCTCAAATAAATCTTCAAAGCCGTTAAGTGCCAGATCTGTGTACACGCGATTATGGGTTAGACCGGTCAGCCAAAGCAGCATATCGTAGACGGACGATGGATGTTTGCCGGTTGAGGAACTGGTTACGTGGCAGACACGGTAATACGTTTCAAGGCACTCGTACAGGAACTGAAGTATGTCGAGAAGACTCATGTTATCTGCATCAGTAGAAGCTACGTCGCTTGCCTTGTTCTTTTTAGTCATCCACTGTTTCAAAAGGTTAATTGCGGAAACGTCAAAAATTTTTTCGTGGATCATCGCATGAATATCTGTGCCAGTGAAATTTGCCTTATTCCTCAACTCGCCCTCATGCGAATCACGAAACATAGAAACACTGAATCCATGATAGCTGAAGAAATCTCCGAGCTTATTATCATATCTCGGGTAAGATCTGTATATGTGATTAAATGGCGTTTCTTGACATATCTTCCTCAACTTCTCACAATCATTAAATAGCGTCGCCAGTAGAGTCAAGAATACTTTCGCGCACTTCTGACCGTAGTCAGTCTGATCATATATCGTCCTTGGTTCCCGGGGGTTAGATTCGTGTCCAATGACTTGACATAGCTCGCTCGTGAATGCCTGACCGTCATAAACGGATATGTACGCGTTCTGCAGTTCGCCGACAAAATTAGTAACGCCTTTGGTGACGCAATCCAGAACAGGTGTTGTGTGCTTGGCGAAGCCTTGTGGAGTGAGACCAGCAATCGTATCGGACAATACGTCCAGCATCCCGGGGACGCGATGATCGTATCTATTTTTATTCTTGATGTTTAAGAGTAGGGCACTGAGTGAGAGCGTGACATTTAGCAGCTTTTCAGTGTAGAGCACCTCGCTCCCCTCCGGATCAGTAGCGTTCTTATGCTCGTTATGCACCCTTGTAATATCTTTCTTTATGTAATCCTTAAGCATCATGAAGAGGGACTGGAAGCCAGTGGACAGAGCAGCGACGGTATCTTTATCTTTCAATGCGTTGAGCTTCTTGGGGGAAACGGTGAGGGTTGTAGTCTCGACCGAGACGTCTCCCATGGTCTTTAAGAATCCCTTCACTCCGCTCGATAAATCCTTTTCAATGATGATTTTAATGGTTTTTAATTGTCTCGACACCAAGGCTTGTAGCGATCTCAGGTCAGCTTTTTTTTGTTTAGCGAAAAGTTGTTTGACTTCATAGGACACTTTGGCGAATGAGGCGTCGACGTCAGAGAGAAGTTGGGATTTGAAGTAAGAAACGGATAGTTGCAAATCGTTGAACGCTTGTCGGACTGTATCACTGAGCTCAGACTGCAGCGTAGAAATTACGTCATATGCGTTCTGTTCAGCTGCCTTAAGCGCCTCACCAACCGAATCAATGCCATTGCTTAAGGTGACATCGGCGGCGTTTACAACAGCACTAATGTAATTCATATCGTTCTGCAGTTGCACGAATTCAGACCGTAACTCATCCATCAACGCTTCAACCTCTTTTTTTCTTTCGTCAACGAATTTAGGGGCCTTCTCAAGCATACTTATTTTGCCAAGTATTGCCTGCATAAGTGTTTGAACTTTGCTAGTTTCATTAGTAATCTGATTCATTTGTATATTGCTAATTTCGTTTTTAAGTTGTCCGAGGCTTAATTCACCGGTATCTTGAGCATCTTTCCCCAGTTTGTTTCGTAGTTCATCGAGCTTTCTGATAACGTCATTATGCAATTTTGTCCTAAGTTCTTCCAGCTGCGACTGAATTTGTGATATGGAAAACGCAATCGTGCCGGTCTCTGGTCGTATAATACTCCTGATAGCCGTTAATGCGTCTCCCTTAACGGCGTCCAATTTTGTTTTTAGTGTATTGTTTCCGACGTTTTCAATGTGCTCTCTATATTGTCCCATGAGTGTTCTTACTAGCTTAGAATCTGAATCCGCACCCATAAATGCGCTTCCAACTGACTCCTTAATATCTTCATATAGAGCTTTCGTGATATTTTGCGTATCGTAATATACATTGGTTGACGTCTTACTGTAAGCATTTAAAGCATAAAGGCCGGATTCTAAGTTTTTCTTCTCTTCATCACCTAGAGTTTGTATCCATGCTTTTAACTTCTGAAATGTTGAATCGGTTCCAATCTTTTCTAAAAGTTTCTTAATACCATTACCGCCACTGCCCACTGACCCAGGACTTGCCTCCTTGGCAGCCTCCATCATATTTCTCACCAACCCCGAGACGTAGGCCAAAATGTCAATATTCATGCCTCGTTTTAATTCGTCAAGATCCTTTTGAATCTGCACATCCAACTGACCAACCTGCTCAGTAACTGCAGTAACTAACTTTTCTACCTCTTTTTGTGCGCTATCTGGACCATTCTTGATTAAGGTGTTGGAACTGCTGATTTTATCAATTTCTTGACCAAGCCTTGTTTTCTCCCTCTTATTCTTTTCGTGATTATAAGTGTCTAGTTTATTATACACCTCACTAATATTATCAAATGCCGTTGCGCGCAACGATTCTGCCTGTCTAATTTTATCCCCAAGGCTCAAAACATGTCTCTGCAACTCCGAACCTATTGCATCTATCGCAGACTTGAGTTCCGTAACTTCCTGTTGTATAAGCGAACGTTTCTCATAGGCAAATATCGTATTATCAGAATCAACATACTGCACTTGCGATTTTATGTTTTCAAATTTCCTCGATATCGCATGCCTATATCTATCGTCGAAGTGCGCAATATATGACTCTATTAACTTTTGAGCGTCATTTATATTTGATTTTAATGCAGAAAAGTTTGTCTTCCTCTCATCTCGTAACCCCCCCAATTTGTCGCATATCTTCCAAAATTGAGAGTGAAAATTCCGTTGTAATTCAACACCCTTCATATCAATGTATTGGGTTATTTTGGTTTTTTCCAGTTTCAGGCTCTCTTGAACCTTCTCACTCCCCTCATTGATTGTCTTTTCTACATATTGTTTCTGCTCCTTCAACTGCCTATCAACTTCATTCACCTGCTTCACAAACGGCCTGTCCTTTAGAGACGTCTCCAGCGAAACAACACCGCTGATAATTAGCTTCATCTCATTACTTATTTTTTGCTTTAACGACGAATCTAATTCCCTGACGTCACTGGAAATGCCCTTCACCTCGTTATTGATTTTCTCAACGACACGGGACCAATTGGCCAACTGCTCATTAAGTGGATTCGTGTCATTGACTGAAACAGATTTCATACATTCGTCACCGATTTTGTCATATATTAACATGCTTAACTTCTTATTTACCGTACCTGTTGAGTTCCATACCTGCGTCCAATATTTTTCCAACCACCCCTGCACCGCGTCGACAGACGCCGCAAGCCCAGTACGCCCGGAGCCAATTTTATTATTCAGTTTCTCAATTACTTTATTAAGTCTTTTATCTTCATCACTGATGTATTTATCATAAGTTGTCACTTCATTTTCGTTTTTCACCGCACCAAGCACACCACTCAAAAATCCCATCACTCCGTCACACAGCCTATCCAAGTCAGAGTACACAATGCCATGGCCAGTGTAGCCTTTGGAAGCAGTGTTGAAGCCGAGAAAGGTCTCGAGGCCAGAGCAGAGGTTAGTAAGAATGTTAATAGGGTTGTTAGTTGAGGTTATTTTAAGGTTTTAAATTTTGTCAAATTTCTTGTCAAGCTCCCTAGGCGGCACATGGTCAGGGCAGTGGCAAGAGGTAGAAGAGGGGAAGGGAAGGGTGACAAGGCACAAGTTAGTAGGATGGTTTAAAGAGGTCATAGCGGTATTATGGCGAGGTAATTCGAGGGATGTAGAGTGGACAAAGGGGCGATGTAGAGTGGATAGAGGGGCGATGTAGAGTGGATAAGGGGCGATGTAGAGTGGATAAAGGAGCGATGTAGAGTGGGTAAAGGGGCGATGTAGAGTGGGTTAAGGGGCGATGTAGAGTGGGTTAGGGAGCGATGTGGAGTGGGTTAAGGGAGCGATGTGGAGTGGATTAAGGGGCGATGTGGAGTGGATAAAGGGGCGATGTAGGGTGGATAGAGGAGCGATGTAGAGTGGACTAAGGAGCGATGTGGAGTGGATAAAGGGGCGATGTAGAGTGGGTTAAGGGGCGATGTAGAGTGGGTTAGGGAGCGATGTAGAGTGGGTAGAGGAGCGATGTAGAGTGGGTTAAGGGGCGATGTAGAGTGGGTAAAGGGGCGATGTAGAGTGGGTTAGGGAGCGATGTAGAGTGGGTAAAGGGCGATGTAGAGTGGGTAAAGGGCGATGTAGAGTGGGTAAAGGGGCGATGTAGAGTGGGTAAAGGGGCGATGTAGAGTGGATAGAGGAGCGATGTAGAGTGGGTTAGGGAGCGATGTGGAGTGGGTAAAGGAGCGATGTGGAGTGGGTTAAGGGGCGATGTAGAGTGGGTTAAGGGGCGATGTAGAGTGGGTAAAGGGGCGATGTAGAGTGGATAAAGGGGCGATGTGGAGTGGATTAGGGAGCGATGTAGAGTGGGTTAGGGAGCGATGTAGAGTGGATAAAGCAGCGATGAAGAGTGGATAAGGGGCGATGTAGAGTGGGTAAGGGAGCGATGTAGAGTGGGTTAAGGGGCGATGTAGAGTGGATAAAGGGGCGATGTGGAGTGGATAGAGGAGCGATGTAGAGTGGGTTAAGGAGCGATGTGGAGTGGGTTAGGGAGCGATGTAGAGTGGATAAAGCAGCGATGAAGAGTGGATAAGGGGCGATGTAGAGTGGGTAAGGGAGCGATGTAGAGTGGGTAAAGGGGCGATGTAGAGTGGA
>NW_012237290.1:0-4722 GCF_000981445.1 Babesia bigemina
TTTCCCGGGATTTACCCCGGGGAGGTGTTTTGATTTCCACATTTTTTTTTTTCCCGAATTCCATCAATTTTTTCCCAGGAAATATTTTTCCCCCGCCACTCCCCGCCCGATGGGATTTTTGCCGTAAGGAACCGGTAACCCCCTGGCTGAAAAACTTCCCAAGGGGGTTTCTTAATCCAATTCCACCCTTAGGAAGATAGCTTTTCTGGTCCAAACTATGTCACCACTCCTTTTCAACTTCCCGAGGTTCTCCAACCACATCGGCAGGCAGGTCAATAACACCCTAGCGCAGCGCTTAGCGTCGGCGTTAATTCTTTAGTAGGTACATCTTTCTCCCACTCCATCTTAGGATGCCCATCATACCTATTAACATACGCCTTTTCCATCTCCCCTACCAGCCCTCGCATCCCTGCCTTCAGCGCATCCAGGAGTTGCGGGTGGTGCGGGTTCGCGAAGGCAGCGGGGTCGAACGTGGACAGGGCGGAGGTTAGCGAGTGGAGGCGGGAGCGGAAACCGGAGTCGAAGGTGAAGGTGCGATTGTTGTCGTGGAGGTGGGTGAGGAGGTCGTAGGTGCGGGCTTGGAGGCCGGCGACCAGTTGGGAGGAGGGGGAGGCTTCGGTGGAGATGTGGGTAAAGAGGGGATTGAAATAGAAATCAAGATGTTTTGACAAATCTTTCACGCTTGGATATCTCAGTGGATCAATGTACGACTGAAGGTTGCTGCCAATAGTGTTCATCAGACCCTTGAGGCCGGTTGTCTGATTTGTGAAAATAGTCTTACTGATGATATTTTTCTGGTAGTGAACGAACTTTTTCAGCTCCTCTAACTCGGCAGTTTTACGGGTTACAAACTGCGAGAGGGCCGATTTTTTAAGGGTCTTGATTTTTTCGGTGACTTCGTATTTGACTTTGGCGGTGATGTCGGAAATGCATTCATTGATTCTATTTGGAATGGCAGTACTGTTGAACATATTTGCAAAAACCATTATCTGTGTTAGATTTGAGGGCACTGTGTCACTGTTATAGCTGCGGGCGTCGCCAATGATATTGGTATTAATTTCCTTGTACATTTCTCTAAGATGTATCTGGGTACCATACAGCGTGTCAGAATGGATCATTGTTTGCAAATCTTCTAACAAATTTTGCACGCCTCTACTTTTATTTGGAATCACATCTTTCACCGTACCGGCATCGGTCTTAACCAATCCTTCGACGGCTTCGCAGAAGGTTTGCATATTGCTTTCAATCTGTTGAAGTAATAAGTCGAAAGTGTTTCGGTATACTTTATCATGTCCCATACTGGGAATATTTGTTGTATCGTTTTCATCAGATACTTTTCCCAAAACGTCGTCCCCGTTCACCTGCCCTTGAATATCCATAATCTTGCCTGGAAGAGCGCCAGCTTCGTAGCTTACTACTGTACCGACTTCAAGGGCTTGAAGACTCCTGTATTTTTGATCAACGTGAAGTGTGTAATCCCCCAAAGCATTTTCCTTGCTTAAGTCAACTTTATTACCCTCGCTAGGTATCTGCTGCTCAAGTCTCGTCGTCACCTGATCGATGGCTTCATCAACTTCGGCGGCGTAGTGAGTACCAGATTTTAGTTTGCTGCTGACTTTGCCAGTTGTCGTACTGAGGCTGTCATGCAACTTTTCAATAAATAGGAGCACGTCTGAGAGCGCTGCAGTGACGCCTTCATATTTAAACGTCTTTCGCATATTTTCGACCTTCTCTATAGCCTGGTTGAGCTTGCCGATACTTGAATCTTTTATGAACTGCGAAACGTCATCTTTAGCGCCTTCTATAATTTTTTTCACTGTAGCTAGTACGTTTCTCACAGCAGATTGCAGATTTTTGTCTCCCGTCGTTAGACTTACTTTGTGATTTAATGTAGTTAACGCGTCATCTTTTTCAACCGACAAAATGAATGCAGATAATATATTGAGTTTCATTTGAATTTGTTCGGCGTAATCATTGAGATAAGTTACGATGCTTTCGAGGGTTTTTTTAGCATCGTCAGGTTCAGCGTTAGGTATATTTGCAGCGCCGGAAAGTTTTAGAATCTGATTTGTCATTGCGGTTTTCACTGCTCTAATTTTTTCAGTTGATCCCGCTCCACCACTAGCATTTATTATGAAACCTCTAATTTTGTTTTCTTCCTCTCCTCCTTCCATCATTGCTGTCACAATTGTTTTAATCGCCTTTTCAAATTGCATTTTGAACTGCAAGGCATATCTGCCGACCCCTTCGTCAATATCATGAAGATAACCATTTCGATCGTCATCATCGTCTTGATCTGTACCAGCAAGATCTCTGATCAGTTGGTCAATTTCGGGTTTGAGATCCGTCCAATGCTTATATATACCACTGTTCTCGTTCCCCTTATAACCTACCCCACTCTTAATACTTACAACTTGTTTATTAATATACTCAAAAATACCTTTAATGGAATTGCGGTCGGAGGCTTCGGCATACTGGTTGCCAAGCTCACCAATTTTATTTTTAATACCTTGTACTTTTTTCGTTATTTCATCCTTCAAACTTTGCACATTTCGCTTAAGGGCTTCATTCATTGTGTTTACAGCAATTATTGCCGATTTAACAAGCCTTTGAACTTCACTTTTTGCTTCAATTACCAAAATGCGAAGCTTATCAGCCTTTTGTTTCAGTTCCGTCGCCGCCTTTTCAACGTTATTCCGTTCTGCAGATTTTATGCGCCCATGGTCATTGTTTTGAACGATTTTGATGATACCCGTACACTGCGAAATTGTCGAATTCACAACCAACTGCGCCTTCATGATCCAATCATCCAACTGAACATTAAGGTTGTTCAGCCGAATCTTTATATTTTCGATTGGCGTCTTAATTTGTCTCGTAAATACCTCCTTCAAATCGGTAATGCACTTTTCACCTTCACAATCCGCATATGATATTACGGCTGCTGTCACATTTCTCAATTGCACACTCACATTACTACAAACAGCTTTGAGATTATTCACATCCGAAATTCCGTTCTCCCTGAAACTGTGAGCTGCTTGATGAATTGAATTTACGTGTTGATATAAGACATTATTGAAATGTTTATCAATATTGCTAAGTGCATTTAGTGAGTCTTGAGTTTTCTCGGTCAAACCTGAAAGATCATGAGCCCAAGTAGACAACTTACCTATATTCTCTTCATAATCCTTATGCTCCATCTCTAAGATTTTAGTCTCAATATCTATTATAACAAACTCTTGCATATTTCTCAAAGGCGCAGTTACATGTTTTATTTTTTCTTTCACCTCCCTCCCATACCCCTCCAACCACCCCTTCACCGCGGCGACAGACTCCACAAGCCCAGCACGCCCGGAGCCAATATTATTATTTAACTTGTTAATAACTTTTTCAATGTTTTCATCACTTTTATCGTACGTTTTAACCGCTTCATCATCCTTCACCGCACCAAGCACACCACTCAAAAATCCCATCACCGCGTCACACAGCCTGTCCAAGTCGGAGTACACTATCCCAGTGCCGTCGTAGCCTTTGGAGTCAGAGTTGAAGCCGAGGAATTTCTCGAGGCCGTCACATAAATGCGTTAAAATATCATTATTATTAGTTAAAGTATCTTTAAATTCAGTGAGTTTCTTAACAATTTCTCTCTGCTGCCTCACTTCATCCAATCCCTTATCTCTCTCCTCCTCAGGGAGGTAATGGGTCTTAGCACAGTCATTTTTAGAGGCTTCGGCTTTTTTTATTTTAGCGTTTTGTTCAGCAATTTGCTTTTTAGAGTCATTAGGATTATTAGATTCTAGAGTTTTAAGTTGTTCATTAGCTTTTTGAATTTCAGTCTCCTGAGACTGACAGTAGGAGACACCGCTTCCTGAAGCGGAGGTAGTAGGACATTCGAGTTGCTTTTGACGGGTGTCAAGGCTATCATTAGCTTTCTTTATGGCCTCCTCAATCAACTTTTTCAAAGCTTGAGACAACTTGGTAAGACCTTGGTCACCCTCACCATTCCCATGCCTAACCTGGATCAACCAGTCGATGGACTCAGTCAGAAAAGACGGGAAGGGTGACAAGGCACAAGTTATTGCTATGGTTTATAGAGGTCATCGCGGTATTAAGGCGAGGTAAATCGAGCGATGTAGAGTGGATAAAGGAGCGATGTAGAGTGGGTTAAGGGGCGATGTAGAGTGGATAATAATCACCACTTAGGTCATCTACTTGGTCGCCACTGTCACCGCTGCCGTAACCATATCATCGGTGCTGTAAGAATGTCATCACTGCCGTGAGTCATGACATCGCTGCCGTGAACATGACATGGCTGCCGTGATCGTGACATCGCTGCGGTGACCATGACGTCACTGCCGTGACCATGTCATCGCTGCCGTGACCATGTCATCGCTGCCGTGGCAATGTCATCGCTGCCGTGACCATGTCATCGCTGCCATAACCATGTCATCGCTGCCGTATCCATGTCATCGCTGCCGTAACCATGTCATCGCTGCCGTGGAAATGTCATCGCTGCCGTGGCAATGTCATCGCTGCCGTGACCATGTCATCGCTGCCGTGACAATGTCATCGCTGCCGTGGACAAGTCACCGCTGCCGTGACCATGTTATCGCTGCCATAACCATGTCATCGCTGCCGTAACCATGTCATCGCTGCCGTGACCAGTCATCGCTGCCGGAACCATGTTCTCGCTGGCGTAAACATATCATCGGTTGCCGGGTCCAT
>NW_012237291.1:0-2230 GCF_000981445.1 Babesia bigemina
AGCACGTTGCATGAGTGCTAGGTTAGCACTTTGCATTGTCGTTCACTCATCACCTAAATTAGGTGCTATCTAGTTCACAGGTTGCCGCTAGAGTAATTCGAGACATTAGACTACGTTTGTTTGTTAGGTGAGTAGGTGAGTAGTTACGTGAGTTGCTGTGAATTACTAGTGTGAATACAATTACGGTTGTAGATACGATATCTTGGCAAGCCTTCCGACTTGCGCTGCAGCCAACAATGATTGCGCTGTAATCTTGTGCGATGACGGTATCCTCAGATGTGAGCGTATGTGGAGCACATCCAGTCTGCCAACCATTACGCAAAGAAGGTAGAAGAGGGATAGTGACCAAAGTGCGACGTTCATCCATATAAACGGCTGCCTGATGGCGAAAATGAATTCATCGCACTTTTCGAAAAGCTTACTGAAGTAGGTCGAGTTGAGAACGTTGCTAAGTTGAGTGCAGAAGTCGGAGCATTTCTTCAGCGTCGTACCCTCATTCAGAGTGAAAGGTTCACCGAAGCATAAACCGTATTGGTACAACGTTGCGGAGACACCCTTGCATTGGACAATCGAATCGCATCTGCAAACAGCGTTTGGTTTGACCTTATCAACAACACCGTGAGCTCCCTTCTTACATACGTCGCCCCGCAAGCAACCGCGACATCCCCAATCTTGGCAATTGATAGCACAGAAAGAGTTGTACAAACTGTTAAGCAGGTTCCAAAACGTCCACGGTAAGTATGTTACCCATGAGAGGTAGGTGTCAGTATTTTTGTTGGTCATGTAGTAATAGCTGTCGGAGGCAAGCGATGAGAGGTACGGCGCACACTTCTGACCGCTACATGTTGTAGTCATGGACAGACTAGACAAATCGCCCTTCTTAACGTCTTCTTTACTGTCCTTAACGGGTACAGTTTCATGCTTCTTGGAATCATGCTTTTGTTGATTGCTACCGTAAGCGTCCTCGAGTGCAGTGGTCAGCGTATCGGCGTTCTTATACAGCTCGATAGTGAGCTTGGAAATGGATGATTCAAATGCTGCACTCAATGTTTTGATGTCCGGAATTTGCTTAGGTTTATCAGCATTAATACCCCTCATTAGCGACAACACAAAGCTCTGATGCTCCGCAAGCGTTGAGGGTGGCCTGGGCACGAGACTGAATAGCGATGTATGATACGTGTTGGTAAAGTATTTTTCCAGCACGTCGCATATGTCTCTGCCTGTCCTCGTTGTCCCAGAAAAGCCTCTAAATCCAAGCGGCGTCAGGCACTGCATCCCGGGTTTATTGCCTGGACAATTAGCGCATTTGGGCCTGCACCCGATGCCACTTAGGGAATGCGGTAACCAGCCGGGTAGAGAGTCATTTAGGTAGGACTGAAGTGGTGATTTTGGTTGGCACGTTGGTTCATCATTTGGTTGGTCATTTGGTTTGTCTTTTGGATGCCCCTTACATGGCCACTTAGCTGATGACACAGTCTTGCCGTACTGGCAGCTCGACCAGCCATGGATACCCGTCGGGTAACTGCACTGGTGCATCAGGAATTTCAGCGGCGGGAACATCCTGCGTAATATGTCGAGCAACATGTCGAGGCAATCGTCGCCTTTCTGCGGATAATAGAAATTATGCGAGTTGTTGCAATAGTCGCTGGCGTACGTGGTCTCTGCGTCTCCGGTGCCCAGGACTCTGGTCAAGACGTCGTAGGATTGCGCGCACAGATCGTCAAGCGACGAGACGATGCCTTGATAGTTTATGGCGTGAGGCGCTGCATCAATGAAGTTTTTGTCAACTTGCGTTATAATGATCTCGTCCTCGGCGTTTTGCTTCGCTGGATCATCAAACAGCTCAGTGATTGTTGCGTGCTGCATTACTGGGTTCACGGGGTTATACAGTAAACCAGCGCACCAAACGAGCATCTCGTACACGGAACATGGAATGCGTTTGGCAGTGAAAGTCGCCATGTGACCAACAGTGTAATACGTTTCCAGGTGGTGATGGAGGCACTTGAGAACGTTGAGCACGTTGATGCTTTTACCTTTCTTCTTTTTACCGTTTTCGTCCTCTTCAATTGATCCACATATCTTAAAGTGTTTCTTAATATTATCCGTGTTTTGAAGTTTCCTTTTTAGGTTATTCAGTATATGGTTGCCTATCATGTCTTCATGACGCCTCAACTCGCCATCTTGAGAATTATCTTTGGTAGCCACTTTGAACCACAACCGATAAAAACGA
>NW_012237292.1:0-2962 GCF_000981445.1 Babesia bigemina
AAAAAAAAAAAACCATATTTTTAAAATTTTAAAAATTTTTTAAATTTTAAAACATTTCCTTTTTAATAAAAAAATTTTTAATCCTAAATTTTAAAAAATTACCCCCCTTTTATTACCTTCGGGGAAAAAACCTTTATATCCTCTTCCTTTTTACTCCCGGTAAAGCCCGCGCCAAGTTTCATTTTTTGAATTACAATCCGGGGAGTAATTTTCAGGGGTTTTTCAAAGGGTTTCAATTGGCCTCCGCCTTTACCTGAGCTCAGGGGGGGTTGTTTTCCAACACTTTTTTGGCGGATTCTCCCCCCTCGTGGAGGGAATTTTTACAATCCCGTCCGCCCTCTTTATCCAAGTTCTCCAATTTGACAATGTAGCTGGCCATCGCACTCTTGACTTTCTCAAGGGGCAGACAACATGAACTTGAGGAGATTTCTCAGACCCTCAACAAGTTCATTAATTTTTAATTTAATTTGTTCTGTTACGGTGCATTTAATTTCTGTGAGTTTAGCATTAATCAAATTCGTTGTCGCTTCCAAATTCTTATGCTCCTTCGTCGACAGCTCTTCCAGCCTCTTAATCTCATGGTGCACTGCCTTCAAGGCGCTGTTCACCCTGACTTGCAACGTGGGATTTAGATACCTTATCGCGGTTTTCATCTCTGCTTTATCTACTTTATTATCTTTAAATTGAAAAGCTACATTAAATTTATTAGTGAATGTTTTTATGTCATTGGCCAACGTTTCGTTCACTTGCTTCTCCGCCGCCTGGACTTTGTCGACATTCTCGTGATCATTTGGACCTGACAATAAATCATTTACCTTGTTTTTAAATGCATCACCCACCTCATTCAACAACTCTTCAATGGGCTTCTTAACTTTCTCATTGGAGTCTCTCACTTCTGTGTTGTACCTCCCGATCTCCCTAGTCAGGCTGGGAAGAAGCTTAGTGAAACCATCGTGACCTGAACAAAGATGAGTGTTAATTACGTTACATACCGAATTTAATGTATTTTTACCTACATTGTATGTCTGAGTGTTTTTCACCGCCTCAAGCACTCCACTCAAAAATCCCATCACCCCGTCACACAGCCTGTCCAAGTCAGAGTACACAATCCCAGTGCCGTCGTAGCCTTTGGATTTTGTGTCGAAGCCGAGGAATTTCTCGAGGCCGGTGCAGAGGTTATTAAGGATGTTATTAGGGTTGTTATTTGAGGTAATTTTAAGGTTCAAAATTTTGTCAAATTACTTGTCAAGCTCACTAGGCGGCACATGGTCAGGGCAGTGGCAAGAGGTGGAAGAGGGGAAGTGAAGGGGGACGAGGCACAAGTTATTGCTATGGTTTATAGAGGTCATAGCGGTATTATGGCGAGGTGATTCGAGGGATGTAGAGTGGATAAAGGGGCGATGTAGAGTGGATAAAGGGGCGATGTAGGGTGGATAAAGGGGCGATGTAGAGTGGATAAGGGGCGATGTAGAGTGGGTTAAGGGGCGATGTAGAGTGGGTTAAGGGGCGATGTGGAGTGGGTTAGGGAGCGATGTAGAGTGGGTTAAGGGGCGATGTAGAGTGGGTAAAGGAGCGATGTAGAGTGGTTAAGGGGCGATGTGGAGTGGGTTAAGGAGCGATGTAGAGTGGGTTAAGGGGCGATGTGGAGTGGGTAAAGGGGCGATGTAGAGTGGATAAAGGGGCGATGTAAGGTGGATAGAGGAGCGATGTAGAGTGGGTAAAGGAGCGATGTAGAGTGGGTAAAGGGGCGATGTAGAGTGGACAAAGGAGCGATGTAGAGTGGATTAGGGGCGATGTGGAGTGGGTAAAGGGGCGATGTAGAGTGGATAAAGGGGCGATGTAGAGTGGATAAAGGGGCGATGTAGAGTGGATAAAGGGGCGATGTAGAGTGGGTAAAGGAGCGATGAAGGGTGGGTTAGGGAGCGATGTAGAGTGGATAAAGGGGCGATGTGGAGTGGATAAGGGAGCGATGTAGAGTGGGTTAGGGAGCGATGTAGAGTGGGCTAAGGGGCGATGTAGAGTGGATGAGGGAGCGATGTAGAGTGGGTTAGGGAGCGATGTAGAGTGGATTAGGGAGCGATGTAGAGTGGTTAAGGGGCGATGTAGAGTGGATGAAGGAGCGATGTGGAGTGGATGAAGGAGCGATGAAGAGTGGGTTAGGGAGCGATGTAGAGTGGGTAAAGGAGCGATGTGGAGTGGGTAAAGGGGCGATGTAGGGTGGGTTAGGGAGCGGTGTAGAGTGGGTTAGGGAGCGATGTAGAGTGGGTTAGGGAGCGATGTAGAGTGGGTTAAGGGGCGATGAAGAGGAGGTAAGGAGCGATGTAGAGTGAGTAAAGGGGCGATGTAGAGTGGATTAGGGAGCGATGTAGAGTGGGTAAAGGAGCGATGTAGAGTGGGTTAAGGAGCGATGTAGAGTGGATAAAGGAGCGATGTAGAGTGGGTTAAGGAGCGATGTAGAGTGGATAAAGGAGCGATGTAGAGTGGGTTAAGGGGCGATGTAGAGTGGGTTAAGGGGCGATGAAGAGTGGGTTAAGGGGCGATGAAGAGTGAGTAAAGGGGCGATGAAGAGGAGGTAAGGAGCGATGTAGAGTGGGTTAGGGAGCGATGTAGAGTGGACAAAGGGGCGATGTAGAGTGGATAAAGGGGCGATGTGGAGTGGATAAAGGGGCGATGTGGAGTGGTTAAAGGGGCGATGAAGAGTGGATTAGGGAGCCATGTGGAGTGGATAAGGGAGCGATGAAGAGTGGGTTAGGGAGCGATGTAGAGTGGGTAAAGAAGCGATGTAGAGTTGGTAAAGGAGCGATGTAGAGTGGGTAGAGGAGCGATGTGGAGTGGATAAAGGAGCGATGTAGATTGGGTAAAGGGGCGATGTAGAGTGGGTTAGGGAGCGATGTAGAGTGGGTTAAGGGGCGATGTAGAGTGGGTAAGGGGCGATGTGGAGTGGGTAAAGGGGCGATTAGAG
>NW_012237293.1:0-8343 GCF_000981445.1 Babesia bigemina
CTATAAATCTTCGCGCTGCACCTGACCATTCTTGCGACCATAAAGATAAGTGAATACATATGCAGACACCGAAGCTTATACATCCTTTACAACACCAAGAACAGCAATTACACACTACCTCTTCTTTGCATTGCTTATTACACTTGTAACACCGCTCCCCTTTCCCCATCTTCCCGCTCCCCTCCCAGTCCCCTCAGCCTGCGAACATATCAATCACCTATCAACGCACTCACCAACTGCAACACGTACCACTGCCGCTCCCAGTCCCCTCACCAACGCACTCACCGCTGTATCCCCCCAGCCCGGGCCACCGACACCCGCACTGCCCGGGATACCACAGCTGCCCTGACGCGACGCATGTCATCAGCACCAACTGTCACTTTAAATTATTCACTATTCGCAACGCCATAAAAATTGCAGCGAGCCACGTGCGCTCAACTCCCACAGTGCAGCAGCACCGTGCTACGAGCCGCGGTATCGGCGCCATACTGGCGGAGTGTGTCGGCTACGTGCCTAAATGTTATATTAACGATCGCTACATTGCCGCCTATAAATGCTACTTAACTAGGCCAACGCGGATTACGCCACCCTGCCAGCGACTCGCAACACACGGCTTACGTCACCCGCCGCGGCCCTCACGGCCGCCTACGTTAGCGACCAATCACCCAGCCTCACGTGACACTCACTCAATGGGTAACGCGTACACCTCTCACAGTCAACGCACAACTCAACGCCACAACACCTACCAAATTACGGTTCATCCGCCAGCTTAGCACTTTGCCTGAGTGCTAGGTTAGCACTTTGCCTGGGTGCCAGCTTACCACTTTGCCTGGGTGCTAGGTCACCACTTTGCCTGAGTGCTAGCTTAGCACTTTGGTCATGGCATTGGTCAACACGTTGCCTGGTTGCCAGCTTAGCACTTTGCCTGGATGCTAGCTTAGCACTTAGCCTGGGTGCTAGGTCAACACTTAGCCTGGGTGCCAGCTTAGCACTTAGCCTGGTTGCTAGGTTAACACTTCGCCTGTGTGCCAGCTTAGCACGTTGCCTGGTTGCTAGGTTACTACTTTGCCTGGTTGCCAGCTTAGCACTTTCCCCGGTTGCCAGCTTATCACTTAGCTTGCGTGCTACCTTATCACTTTGCCTGGGTGCTAGGTTAGCACTTTACCTGCGTGCTAGGTCAACACGTTGCTTGGTCGTTTAGTCATCACCTAATCTAGGTGTTATTTAGTTCACAGGTTGCCGCTAGAGTAATTCGACACATTAGACTACGTTTGTCGGTTAGGTGAGTAGGTGAGATGTTACGTGAGTTGTGTGAATGACAAATGTGACGATGATTACGGTTGTAGATACGATATTTTGGCAAGCCTTCCGACTTGCGCTGCCGCCAACAGCGATTGCGCCGTTATCCTGTGCGATGATGGTGATCGTAAGTGCGATTTGATGTGCAGCACATCCAGTCTGCCAACCATCACGCAGATGAGGTAGAAGAGGGAGAGTGACCAGAGCGCTAGGGTCATCCACAGGAATGGTGCGCGGATGGTGAACATGAAATTATCAATGGCTTTGAAGAACTGCACAAGATGTGAGTCTTTCTCAAATGCCTCCTTAAATACATTACAGAAATCTCTGCACGTGCGTTTCGTATGCGATTGTCCATCCCTGTTCAGCCTCTCTGGATCGCCGAGAACAAAGCCGTATTTTGCCAATGTCGGCAGCGTTGAATTGCACTTTACAATGGATTTGCATTTGGGATCGTGATATCGTGGCGGTTGATACGTCGTTGATGTAGTTGGACACTCCTTGACGCACGCTTTTTGATGACAATTCGATCCCCTGGCACCGCATTTGGAGTTGCACTCATCGTACAACTTTTTAAGCAGATCGTAGAACGATGCCGTCAGATAGACAATCCACGACAAATACTTATCGGCGTGTTTTGCTGAGAACGTCTCGTAGATGGCGTGACCGATGGGCCGCAGATAAGGACCGCATACGACGGCGTCCCGTGATAAGCATACGAGACTGGCCAGGCTACCAGCGGCATGCCCCTTCCACGCTGCTGAGTGACTAGCGGAAAATAAGTGGTAGACGTTCAAATCATTATACTGACGCCCGAAATTGGCTGCGTTAACTTTCTCATTAAATGCCCGTTGTTTATGCGCTTGACCATACATACCCCAGCGATCGGTGAGGTGATAGTAGAAGCTGAACATGTCCGCCAGCGTTTTCGGCGCACTAGGCAGAAGGCAGTTGAGGTAACTGCACAGTCTAGTGAGCGGCGAATTTGGACGGCCACAGAAATACACAAGCACATCGCATATATCCCGGCCAATCATCGTATGCGACGCGATGGCGCTGATGTCGGCGAAGCCCATTGGAGTTCGGCACGGCATACCAGGTGAATTACCACAAGTGCCACATGACAGACTGGATCCCCTAGCCGTAACCGAATGCGGCAGGTGGCCTTTCAGACCGTCCTCCAAGAACGATTGCAGTGGCGACTTGACGCCGCAGCTGGGATATTGCTCACCCGTTTGGTTGCCACTTTGGTCATGCCTTTGGTCACAGTCTTGCTTAGGGCATTGCTTCGTGTTGCACTGCCAGCCCGACCCACCGATGTACCTGCCGTAGTGGCAGTCCCTCCAGCCGCTGAGCTGTGCGTTGTACTTACACTGCTGCAGCAGGAAGTACAGCTGGTGGTAGAGGCGCTTAAGCAGGTCGAACAACGTGCACAACAGTTGAATCATGTTGGTAGGGTAATCTAATTTCAGCGAGTTGTCGGAGAAATCACACGCGTAGATTCCGTCCTTGTGACCGTGGCCTAGGATAGCGGTGAGGACGGCGTGGGAGTTGGCAGACACTTTGTAGAGCGCTTCGTCGATATGCGTGTGTTCAAAGTCAGACGGGTGCGTATCGAAGGGCTGCAGTATCTTCTCACCCGGACGTTGCTTGTCCTCCTTCATGAACTCGGACTCAATGTGCTTCTTCAGCTTGCCGTACACGGGGTTGAACTGCAGGCCGTTGCACCAGACAAGAATTTCGTAAACGGAGCATGGAGCCCTGGGTTTGTCAACACGAGTAAGGTGGCATACAGCGAAGTACGTCTGCAGGAAATCATAGAGTTTTCGGATGAGACCACTCTCCTCCGCGATGGTTACATCAAGCTCGTCCGACCCGGATGTGGATGAAGGAATGCCGGTGACGGGAGATGACAGATGACTGAACAAATTATGCGTCTCGTTGGTAAGGTGTTCGAGAATGCTGCTACCATTAAAATCAGTTTTGTGATTCAGCTCGCCATGCTCAGCGTTCTCAGGACGATGGACGTCATACCCGTTGTCGCGGAAGAAGAGAGCGCGGAGGCTGGAGGTGCCGTCAGCTGGGTGATATATTTTGTGGCCATCCCAACCGCTGTATTCGAGTCTATTCTTGAGTTCAGTTAGAGCGTCGTATAAGATGGGCGTGATGGTCCAACAGATTTTGGCGTAGTTTCTTCTTTCCGCCTCGGTGAGTTTCTCCCATTCGATGGTCCTCAAAGAATACGTTGAAACGTAGGCTTTTTTGAGCTCCTCGACGAGAGGGGTGAAGCCTGCTTTTAGAGCATTGAGGAGTGAGGGGCACTTGGCTGCGCCGTAGGTAGAGGGCTTGAAGGCGGTAACAGATTCATTAAGGTTACTCAGGTTCTTGGTGAAGACATGATCGAAGTGCAGTGATTGTGCTAGGACAGTGAGTAAGTTTGTCACTGCGTTGTACGAAGGCTTGATTTTGGAGGAGTCAGACTCGACATCAGTTTGATTCTGCAGATTAAGGAGGAATGATTTAAAGGCGCCGTGTGATATCGATGCCGCCTCTCTTAATGGTGACGTTACAGCTGTGAAGGTGTTGGGATTGACATCTTCAATCTGCTCTACCCTCGCAATAAACTTCCCCGCCAGCCTGTTCATGAACCCCTTGTAACCGATGTCCAGATCGTCGGTGATTTCCTTAGGTAGAGGCTCCAACTCCTTCTCGGCTTTCTCCGCGAACTCTAGCAGAATGGCCTTCACCGAAGTGACGTAGTTCTTGTTGACCTGGGTGATCAGAGTGTTCTGAGCTTCGTCGACGTTGGAGCTTACTACTTTGCCAATCGATGCGATTGTCGCCTGGGCTGTTGGACCGGCGCTGGTGAGGAAGTTTTCAGCCTCTTTGATGGCCGCGCTTAAATCAATCAATCGCAGGTCGTTGAGTTTGTTTTTGACGTATTCAAGTTGCCCCTTTATGGTCTCCGTTTTAATTGTGTCCAGGTTCCACTTCGCGTTGGAGGCTTCGTCTTTAAGGATCTTACATAGCTCACTGAGCGTGGACTTGACGCTTTCTATATCCTCATTAGCATATCTATTGTAATCGTCAATTGACGTTAGAGCGTTTTTTACATCATCTCGTATTTTTTTAATTGCCTCTGGCAGGGTGCCTGCTAACTTATTTGGATCTCGATCCGCGACTGCCAAACTTTCTGGCCTTTGGTCAACTTGCAACTTATATTTTCCAAAAATCGTTATATCCGTATCTTGAAGGTTAACTTTATCTGCACCAAGATATCCCGGAAACTGCTGCTCAAGCGTATTTGTTACTCCTCTGATTGCAGTGTCGACGTCAGCCGCAAGGTTATTCGTTTTTCCAGATGAACCAACAGGTTGCCCAAGCGCTGCTTTTAGCTTATCGAATAACAGATTCACTTTACTGTGAGCGTCATCGATTTTGGCTGCGATACTGTTCTTTGAGCCGTTTGGCCTTTGCTTGAGAGCAAAGGAGTGCAACTCTTTTGCGGCTTGCTTGGCTCTGGAAGACATCGCTGATAGCGTTATCAAAATGGCGAGGTGGAGATTCGTGTTGTCGTACGGCGGAAATGATTGCGGCTTGGATTTATTCACTAAGACAGCCTCAATGGATTGAACGGTATTGTTGAAAAGCGAATTAAGGTTTCTATCAAGTTCGCTGGCAAATTGCATTATACGTGAGTGTATATTTTGGAGATTCTCGTGAACGTTCTCCGCTGAAGGCAGGTTGACACTTGTAGCCGTGTTGATTGTATCATCTAGATGCGCAGTAAGTTTTTCTTTAACGGTTGTATTTATACCATCAATCCCATGTTTGTGGAGATTGGTGTCATTGAATTTATCTCTGTTTTCCCGCACATATTGCAATATATAGCTTTTGTATGTGTGATCCTCTTTCAATATATCGGATACCCACTCACCGACCGTATCCCTAAATCCATTGCCGTACTGGTAAACATATCCGCTTACTCCTCTTTCAATACCATTCAGACCTGCGCCATCCCTTCCGCCTCCCTTGATTGCCCCAACTTTATTTCGAAGTTCTGTTATGATATCTTCAACACTTTTATGCTGTTCGCCTGCTACTCGGCCGGCACTAGAATCTTTAGGGAAATTATTCCCAAGCTCCTTAATATTTGTATCAACCTTATCGACTGCTTCCTTAATGGCCTTCTTCACCTTAAACAAATCCGCTTTCAGCTCACCGTCCATCGTTATGACAGCTCTAAGCGCTGCCGTGACTTCCGTTTGAACTTTTCGTTTAGCATCATCTCCTGCGCTGTGGAGCACTAATACTGCAGCTTTCAACTGCTCCACGACGCTATGCATTCTATACGTCTTCGTGCTGGAATCCTTCTCATTCGATTCCGCCAATACTTTATTCACCTTTTCCAGCGCCACATTCACATAGCTCTCCGCCTTCTTCATACACGCTTCTAGCTGCTTAACGTATTTTTCCAGATCTGTGCTTATCTCCCTCAGCTTCTTCAAAATTTTCTGCACCCTCAATTTCAAATCATTAACTAATTTATCTATATCGTCACCCACCTGCTTGTTTATGCAGCTCTTCAAATTGCGGAAACTTGTCTTAATCTTCTCCGTCGTCTCCTTCAACTCAGCGTCTTTCCGCTTGTGCACGCTGGCCAGCCGCTGGCTCTCGTACTCAACAAGCTTACGAACATGCAACACTTTGTCACGCAACTTATCATTAAGGTCATAAATGTTTTTTTTCATCTTAGTGTTGTTATTTGCCTTGGGGTCCAGGAATTCCGCGCACCTCTTGCTCCTATCTGTGGCCTCCTTCAGCCGGTCGCCGCAGGACCTTACGGCGTCGGCCAGCTGTGGATCCAGATCATGTTTGTCAACCTGAATCTTATTAATGCTAGTAATCAACTCACCTCCATTTTTCTTGGTGTAGTCGAGCAGTTTTTTAAGCGGCTCAATCACTGCTTCATTAGAAGACTTTACATTACCATTATACCCCCGCACCCCTGCGACCACCTTTTCAATCGCAACACTAAAACCTTTTTTGCCAAGGTGTTTATTGGCCTCAAGTGACTTAATAGCTTCTGTAATTTGCTCTTTATGCTGCCCTAAATGGCCATGGATGTTACTAAGCACACCACTCAAAAATCCCATCACCCCGTCACACAGCCTGTCCAAGTCAGAGTACACAATCCCCTGGCCGTCGTAGCCTTTGGAGGCAGAGTCGAAGCCGAGGAAGGTTTCGAGGCCAGAGCAGAGGTTAGTAAGGATGTTAGTAGGGTTGTTATTTGAGGTGATTTTAAGGTTCAAAATTTCATCAAATTTCTTGTCAAGCTCCCTAGGCGGTACATGGTCAGGGCAGTGGCAGAGGTGGAAGGAGGGAAGTGAAGGGTGACCAGGCACAAGTTATTATAATGGTGTAAGAAGGTCATAGCGGTATTATGGCAAGGTAATTCGAGGGATGTAGAGTGGGTTAAGGGGCGATGTAGAGTGGATAAAGGGGCGATGTAGAGTGGATAAAGGGGCGATGTGGAGTTGATAAAGGGGCGATGTAGAGTGGGTTAGGGAGCGATGTAGAGTGGGTTAAAAGGCGATGTGAAGTGGATAAAGGGGCGATGTAGAGTGGGTAAAGGGGCGATGTAGAGTGGATAAAGGGGCGATGTAGAGTGGATAAAGGAGCGATGTAGAGTGGGTAAAGGAGCGATGTAGAGTGGATAAAGGGGCGATGTAGAGTGGATAAAGGGGCGATGTAGAGTGGAGTAAGGGGCGATGTAGAGTGGGTTAAGGGGCGATGTAGAGTGGATAAAGGAGCGATGTAGAGTGGAGTAAGGGGCGATGTAGAGTGGATAAAGGGGCGATGTAGAGTGGGTAAAGAGGCGATGTGGAGTGGATTAGGAGCGATGTAGAGTGGGTTAAGGGGCGATGTAGAGTGGATTAAGGGGCGATGTAGAGTGGATAAGGGGCGATGTAGAGTGGGTTAAGGGGCGATGTAGAGTGGATTAAGGGGCGATGTAGAGTGGATAAGGGGCGATGTAGAGTGGGTTAAGGAGCGATGTAGAGTGGGTAAAGGTGCGATGTAGAGTGGATTAAGGGGCGATGTAGAGTGGATTAAGGGGCGATGTAGAGTGGGTAAAGGGGCGATGGAGAGTGGATAAAGGGGCGATGGAGAGTGGATAAAGGGGCGATGTGGAGTGGGTTAAGGGGCGATGTGGAGTGGATAATAATCACCACTTAGGTCACCATGTCATCGCTGCCGTGACCATGTCATCGCTGCCGTAACCATGTCATCGCTGCCGTGACCATCAACTTGGTCATGGCATTGGTCAGCACCTTGGTCATGCCTTTGGTCACCACTTTGGTCATGCCTTTGGTCAGTACTTTGGTCATGCCTTTGGTCACCACTTTGGGCATGCCTTTGGTCAGCACCTTGGTCAGCACTTAGGTCAGGTGCTTGGTCAGCATATTGGTCATCACATTGGTCACCACATTGGTCAGCACATTAGTTAACTATTACACAATCACATACAACGATTAATGAGTGATACAACAGATAAAATTACAATTCATTGGTTAGGTGAGTAGGTGATATGCTAGGTGAGTGTAGATAGTAGACACGTGAGTACGATTACGGTTGCAGGTAAAACACCCTGCCCAGTTTGTTAACACGTGCAGCAGCAAGTAGTGATTGAGCAGAAATACGATGCGATGAGGGACTATGTAGATGCGATTTGATGTGGAGCAGGTCTAGGCGGATGACCATGATGTGGAGGAGGTACAGGAGAGAGAGGAGCCAGAGGGCTAGGACAAGGTAGGAGAATGGTTTACGTATTTCCCATAAGAAATTTGGAATTGTTCTGTATATCAAGGTTGCAAGCGGTGCTTCAGCTGATTCTTTCTTGTTGAGCACTCTCTCTAATGTTTTGCATAAGTCTCCACAAGTACGCTTTGTTTCAATATACTCCGCACCGCTCAGGATCGTCAAGCTATTTAATACGAACCCGTACTTATACAATGTTGGTCGAACGAATCAAGCTGATTCTCG
>NW_012237294.1:0-47775 GCF_000981445.1 Babesia bigemina
CATCGCATCCTCTACCCACTCTACATCAGCCCCGTTTACCCACTCTACATCGCCCGCTTTATCCACCTTACATCGCCCCTTAACCACTCTACACCGCTCCCTAACCCACTCTACATCGCCTTTTTAATTACACTTACCATCCCCTTCATCACCTCCATTAACCTTTCTGACTGCCCCGTCACCTAATTTTGCAAAATTTCATCGTCCCCTAAAAATTGCCTAAATCGTCTCCAAAAAATTACCTTAACCAAACTTGACCAAATTTTTGTCATCTTAATTTCCATCACTTCCCTCTCCTCCCTCTTCACCTTCCTTAACCTCCCCGGTGGCCCTGTCACTTAATTTTGCAAAATTTCATCGACCCCTAAAAAGTGCCTAAATCGCCTCAATAAATTTAACTTAACCGAAGTTGACCAAATTTTGGTTATCTTAATCTCCATCACTTTTCTCACTTCCCTCTCCACCTCCCTTTACCTCCCTGACTGCCCTTTCACCTAATTTTGCAATATTTCTTCGACCCCTAAAAATTGCCTAAATCGCCTCCAAAAAATTACCTTAACCAAACTTGACCAAATTTTTGTCATCTTAATTTCCATCACTTCCCTCTCCTCCCTCTTCACCTTCCTTAACCTCCCCGGTGGCCCTGTCACCTAATTTTGCAATGTTTCTTCGACCCCTGAAAATTGCCTAAATCGCCTCCAAATAATTACCTTAACCGAACTTGACCAAATTTTTGCTACCTTAATCTCCTTCACTTTCCTCCCTTCCCTCTCCACCCTCACCACCGCCGCCCGCCGCAACTACGTCTCCTCCGTCAAGGCGCTCCTCACCGCGTTCGCGGACAAGGTCGGCCAGGAGTTGCGGGAGTTGCCGGCGGAGATTGACAGGGATTTGACGATCGGGTTCAAGGGGTTGATGAAGACGTTGGAGGATGGTAGTACGTCAGCTAAAATTACTGGGAAAGAAAATATTAAGAAACTTAGCGAACTTGCAAATTTGCCATCTGGCACCGGTGAGCAGAAGAAAAAGGCGTTCAAAAAGTTGTCTGAAAATTTCAACTCATTTTGGAAGCCAATCAACGAATACATTGTCCCAGAAATCCCAAGAGAACCTTAAGAAATCATGCTACAAAGAAATCCACCAGTTCTAGTCGGCGACAGGGATCCACATCATTATGCCGACAATCTTGCCAAAGTTCAACAAAAATTGGATGACCTTCTTAACCATCTTAAAAATGTCCCTGATGATAGAAAATACCTCTATGATAATAAATTCACCTCCCTCCTCACCACCCTCTCCTCCTCCCTCCACCTCCTCACCCCCTCCCACTTCGCCAACCCCCGGCACCCGGAGCTGCTCGATGCGGTCAGAGCGGGGCTGGAGGGGTTTGTCGAGCAGATGGAGCGGGTGTATGTGAACGGGTATGATGGGCATGAGGAGAGCATTAATATTGATAAATTAGTTATAGATGGAAGTAATAACGACAAGAAATTGACGGATGACGGCCGAAATTTGTCGAAGGTATTTTTGACCATCATGAACACTATTTACGACGATCTTCACAAATTGCATTTCGAGTGCGAGCATTACTGGAAAGATAACAAACTTTGCGAAACACAAAAGGAGAAAGACAATCCGCTCGGTTTATACCTTAAACGATGTGGTTACACAGTCGCCAAGAAAGAGACATCCAAGGACGGCGAATCGCAATGTAAGACAGGTGTCACTGGTGGAGTAATATTCAGTAAGCTTGTAGCAACCACTGCAAGCACATCCGGTACGTACAAACTTATTGATATCACCGAAAGTATTGCAACTCACCTCAACAACTACAACGACGTATGCCACCTATCCACATTAACATCTAAAAGGCACCCATGTTCAGTCTACGAAATGCTCTGTTGGCTGACCGGACTCCCGCATAATCCGGCATATTTGTCGTTGCGCGCTGACGCTCTACCGTCATTGATGCAGTCAGATAAGCCAACGACGGATAAGGATGACGACATCGACATAGACTTCTATGACCACACGTCGCTATACATTGATACCTACCCCAAAAGGACAACATACAGCGATATCGATACGCTGATAGAATACCTGTGCTCTCGATCATATGATGTAATAACGTGTATCGCTGGCACTGGAGACGCTGAAACGGTCTATGGCAGTGACTTTTGCAACAACGCCATAAGATTGCATTATCCGCAAAACGGTAGCGATTGTCTTGACATGTTGCTCGACATTCTGCGTCGATTGTTCTTACCGCTTAAATTCTTGCAGCGGCAGTGCGGCGTAAGCGTATTGTACAATGGTTGGCGCCAATGTTACTACGGTAGAGACGTCTCCACAGCCAACTGGCCGTGCAAAGAGCATTCTAGGTCAGAACCTAAGTGCGAGTCAAATTGTCAAGCAAAGTGCGAACCAAATTGCCAAGCAAAATCACCACTAATGAGCTACCTAAACGACTGTCTCCCGGGTCATTTACCGCATCAGCTGACCAAAATAGGTTGCAAAGTTGAGTGCTCCACGTGCAGTGCTAGCAAACCAGGAATGCCTTGCTTGACTCCCCTAGGTTTCAAAGGTTTTTCAGGAAGCAACCGTGCAGGTACAGACATATGGGACGTCCTTGATAAATGGGTCAATATACACCATTTCAAAGACATATTCTGCCTCAATACAAAGACGCCTTCATCGTTACCAGAACACTTCGGTTTTGCTTTGTCTCTTGCTAAGAACCTTAATGATAGCTACACGACGCAAAGCAATAGCATGGAAACCGTTAATGATAAGTTCAAAGGCGCCATGAAAAGTGTGTCTATGAAGCTGTATTCCGATCCATCCAAACTTACGCAAGCTGTGACAAACGCATATGGCGCGACGTCAATTAGACATTCCGATTGCAGTCAACATCTCATGAACCTTACACGTGATGGAATATGCGCGGATGCAGGAGTGTACTGCGCTCCGTTCCTCTACTCACTATGCAGCGATTACTGTACCTACCGCCGTAGAAAGCATGCTGGCACATACCTTTCCTGGGCAGTGTACCTACCATGGAACCTATGGAACTATCTAAGAAGTCTTTACGACGAATTCTGTGATATTGTATGCAAGAACTGGGGATGCCGGTCGTGTTTGAACAGCGATACCTGCAAGCCTGGAGAGCATGGCATTTTGGACAAGTCGTGCAAATGTTCCACTGTTGTAGACTGCGGAGGTGTGTCCCCTACCCTTTACAAATACGGCTTCGTATTCGGCAACGCTGGAAACCTGAAGGTACACAAAAACACATGTTTCCAATTGCGTACTCAATTAATGAATGTTTTAAAATCATCATATTTCACTGACCTGTTCAACGAGTGCGACGAATTCATATTCACCATCCGCGCTCCCTTCTTCTGGACCACCGTAGCCCTCTGGCTCCTGTCTCTGTTGTACCTCATCCACATCATGGTCATCCGCCTCGACCTGCTCCACATCAAATCGCATTTGCATAGTCCCTCGAGTCATCGTATAGCTGCTCAATCACTACTCGCCGCTGCACGTGTTAACAAGCTTAACAGGGTGTTTTATCTGCAGCCTTAATCGTACTCACGTGTTCACTATCTACACTCACCTAGCATATCACCTACTCACCTATACAACTAATTGTTGTCTAATGTTCTGTATCACTCATTAATCGTTGTATGTGATTGTGTAGTAGTTAACTAAAGTGCTGACCAACGTGTTGACCGACGTGCTGACCAACGCCATGACCAGAGTGGTGACCAATGTGCTGACCAATGCATTGACCAACGAGGTGACCATAGCAACTGACCAGAGTGGTGACCAAAGTGTTGACCAAGGTGCTGACCAATGTGCTGACCAGAGTGGTGACCAATGTGCTGACCAATGTGCTGACCAATGCCATGACCAGAGTGCTGACCAAAGTGGCGACCAACGTGCTGACCAATGTGCTGACCAACGTGCTGACCAATGCTGTAGCTAAAGTGTTGACCAATGTGGTGACCAACGTGTTGACCAACGTGCTGACCAACGTGTTGACCAACGTGCTGACCAAGATGCTGACCAAGGGCTGACCATGTGCTGACCAAAGTGGTGACCAATGTGCTGACCAATGCCATGAACAGATGCTGACCAAAGTGGCGACCAACGTGCTGACCATGTGCTGACAAAAGTGGTGACCAAAGTGCTGACCAATGCATGACCCAGCCCTGACCCAAAGCTGACCAAGGGCTGACCAATGCTGACCAAGGGGTGACTACATCGCTCCTCTATCCACTCTACATCGCCCCTTTATCCACTCTACATCGCTCCTCTATCCACTCTACATCGCCCCTTTACCCACTCTACATCGCCCCTTTACCCACTCCACATCGCTCCTTTACCCACTCTTCATCGCCCCTTAGTCCACTCTACATCGCTCCCTAACCCACTCTACATCGCTCCCTAACCCACTCTACATCGCTCCCTAATCCACTCCACATCGCTCCCTAATCCACTCTACATCGCTCCCTAACCCACTCTACATCGCTCCCTTAACCTACTCTACATCGCTCCTTAACCCACTCTACATCGCCCCTTAACCCACTCCACATCGCTCCTTAACCCACCTTACATCGCCCCTTTATCCACTCCACATCGCTCCTTAACCCACTCTACATCGCTCCTTAACCCACTCTACATCGCCCCTTAACCCACTCCACATCGCTCCTTATCCACTCCACATCGCTCCTTTACCCACTCTACATCGCCCCTTAACCCACTCCACATCGCTCCTCTATCCACTCTACATCGCTCCCTAATCCACCTTACATCGCCCCTTTATCCACTCTACATCGCCCCTTAACCCACTCTACATCGCTCCCTAACCCACTCCACATCGCCCCTTTATCCACTCTACATCGCTCCCTAACCCACTCCACATCGCCCCTTATCCACTCCACATCGCCCCTTATCCACTCTACATCCCTCGAATCACCTCGCCATATTACCGCTATGACCTCTATTAACCATCCTAATAACTTGTGCCTTGTCACCCTTCACTTCCCTTCTTCCACCTCTTGCCACTGCCATGTCCCATCATGTTCACCTTAACTCCAAATCTCTCGAATTACTTCGCCTTATTAATGCTATGACCTCTGTAAACCTTAATAATAACTTGTTGATGCCGACCATTCTCTTACTGACGATGCTACTAGAAGAGCCTTGAATGACATTGAGTCCAAGCTCATTAGCCTTGGTCACCTGGCTGGGCAACTTGGGAGTTTCATTGGTGAGAGTGAGAGTGTTAAGAAAGCCGTTAAGAATGCTATTATCGCTTGTTTCGACACTAATCCAGACCTTAAAAATGACCTAAAAGATGATTACTCTTCTCTTGTTACTAACCTTTCTGAGTCTGTCAAGTCTGCTGGCAAGCCTGTTGACACCGAGAAAATTAGGGAGCTTAGTGAGCAAATTAAGAAAGATATTCAGCTTACTGAAGAGACAATTAAGAAGCTTGAATCACCTAAAATTAACTCTCCTCCTTCCCCCTCTCCCTCTGCTGAGCTAGACAAATTGCAGTCCAAGTTGGAGGCTTTGCAGAAAGTGAAGAAGCTTTGTGAATTTTTGACTAATCCTAAGAATCAACAAAATGAGCCTAAAAATATCCTTGTTAACCTCTGTACTGGCCTCGAAAGCTTCCTCGGCTTCAACTCTGCTTCCAAAGGCTACGATGGCAGTGGCATTGTGTACTCCGACCTGGACAGGCTGTGTGACGCGGTGATGGGATTTTTGTATCATATGCTTAAGGATGTCAGCGAGAAACAGCCTTACAGTGTGGGTAAAACAATACTAAATGACATTGTTACTGAGCTTGGAAAAAGATTATCCACCGGGCGTGAGGGTTTTATGGTCATTGCGCAGGTGGCGGAGAGGGTGCGGGAGTATAATGAGAGGGTTAGGAAGGGGAATGATATTGTCAAGAACAAAATTGTTAAATTCGACGGACAAATGAAAGAGCTAAAATCAACGGTAAGTAAAATTTTAAATGATCATTCTGCTGCAGATCATGTCGAGGAGGTCGAGGCGGCCGAGACGTCAATTTGGACAATGGTGCATGAGTTCGTTGGCAACAGCGAGACGTTTGAGGAAAACATGAACAATGCGCATAAATACATTTTAGACTTGAACTCTAATTTACGTGATAAAGTTTTTATTGCTCAAAACAATATTGTCAATGAACGTGATAGGCTGAGTAAGTTGTCCGCTAAAGAGTGGGAAGACTTCAAGGCTATGAAAATAATTATTGATAAAGCTCTGAATAATCTCAGAGACGATGTTAAGGCGGAGATTGCCGAAAAAGTGGACAAGCTTGTGGAGCAGTTGAAAGCTGCGGTGAGGAATATATCGAATCAGCTTAGAAAGCTTAATGTATTATTAAAGGAGTATGTTATAGAGCTGCATAAGTGGATCAAGCATGCTCAGGAAATTGTAAAAACGGCGTCGCAACTGTTAAGGGTAATTAAAGATGAAGTAATTGATCCAGATGGCACAGCAACTAACGGCAAGAAAAATCTCGATAATGCTATTCGTAAGATGAACAGTTCGTTGGAAAAAAAAGCTTCCGAGTTGGAAACGTGGAAGCTGGCTGCTGGTAGCCTTGTTAAGCAAGCTGGGCTGAGGTGTACGGAGATTGCGCATAAAGTGAAGACTAAAGAAGCAGATTCCGATAAAATATATAAACAAGTTGACATATTGAAGCAAAAAACAATAAGGCTATTACGGGCGTACCAATCCGTCCATGGAACTGTTGACAGTTTGGAGGTCAATATTAAGGGAGCGTTGTCCGATTTGGAAGGCAAGATTCAAGAAGATTTGCATACAATCAAAACCAAAATAAAAGTGGCATTGAAAACAGTTGTAAACGCTTTTAAAGGCGGAATTGAAAAGGCTGCGCAAATTGATGGTTCTGACAATGCTGCATCCCTTATTCAAGATTTCTATTATTATATGGATGACAGGAAATCAAACTTGTATAAGTGGGCGGAAAATTCTCAGAATGCCGGTGGGCTGAGTAGTGCCCTTGAAGAGTTAGCTAGGGCTTTTCCGGTTAAACACTTAGGCCCATTGAAAACATTTTTGGGGAAATTTCCCAGCTTTGAGGCAAGCGTATACGGTGAACAGAAAACCTTCTTTACAGCCATCATCGATGATCTCGACGGTAAGGTGGATGAGCAATTGCAGCAACAGGGCAGAGGAAATAGGGTCCAACTCAAGGTACTAAATAATTATATTCAAGAGAAGGAGCGAAAATCATCTGGGAAAAGCCGTTATCAGCAGTTGCTTGAAAACGCTCCCAAGGCGCTAGACGGGTTCAAGAACATGACTGAATTTGGTGAACAACAGGGGCCACTTGGTGAAGGCACCATCAACGGAGCTGAAAGAGCTGTAATTAAGCACTTCACGGATGTCACCGCCCAACTTAACGACATTGCCGGAATGATTGACAGCAACACAAAGACACAAGTTGGAAGTTATGACACCAAGGACGGCATCAAGCAGCGATTGGATGATCTGCAAAAGATTATCACCATGTCAGAATCCGTATCACTTGATTCCAATTTAGATGATAGCATCTTAAGCTCTGTGCAGGGTTTGGCGCTGATCAAAACACAACTACAAGGGCTGAGAGACACAGATGTGCTCGACATCAGCAACAAACTTATTGCCTTATGCAACGTTATCACCAACGCCGCAGATGGCGTCGAAACCAATTTGAAGAACTTAAGCGATGTGCAAATTGCTAAGCAACTAGAGAGCATCAAAGATAAAATTCATGATCTGCAAAACATTAATTTGGAAAAGGTCATTAGAGCAGCCGACAGCTTCGTCAGTCAAGAGGCTGGCTTACTGGGCGAGAAATATGTAAGACAAATCAAGGACTTCGTTGACGAAAGAGTGTCGTTAGCCATAGCTGATTTGACACATCACGCACGGAAAGATTACGTCACCACCATGAAATTGGTACTAGACCAATTCGCCTTCAAAGTCACCACCGAACTCCATGCCCTCCCTGATGCCATCGATCGCGACTTAACCGTAGGCTTCAAGGGCTTCATGAAAGAATTCTACGGCGATGAAAGTGGAAGCAATATTAACAAACTTCAAAAGGTCACTGATGAAAAGGACATCAGCGTACTGTCCTTCGCCTTCAACAATTTTTTCACCGCAATAAACCATTACCTCCAGCAGGAGATCACTAGGCGTAACGATGAAGAGAACAGAAAGAAGAATCCTTCCCTCCCGAAGACACCGGATCCCTACGCATCGAAGCTCACAGCTGTGTACACCGCGCTTGGCAACGTACTCAAACACATCACCGACAAGAATTATTATGACTATAAGATACCCGGTCTACTCGATGAGCTGATGAACGCTGTCAATGGTCTCACGCCGCAAGATTTTGCCGATCCGAACACTGCCATCCTTGATGGCATACGTGTTGGTCTGCGCGGTTTCGTTAACGAGATGAGGAAGGCATACATATCCTCTTATGACTGTGCGAAAGGAATTACGTGGGATGGTACTTTTACGGACAAAGCACCTGAGGAAAGCAGAAATGGTGTGAAAGTCTTCTTGACAATTCAAAAGATGCTTTCCGATGACCTGACTGAGTTGTATACGCAGTTGACTGAAAAGACTGTGTTGCGGGGGCTCAAAATATACGCATCTTCTGATGACAAGGAAAACACGCTAGGTGATCTACTGCAAAAATGCGGGTATAAATTAGGCAGTGAGAATGGTAGGCAGGATGGCGAGGTTCAGTGCTCTGCTAAAATGATGGGCAGAAACATACTTGGTCACCTTACGCAAAATATTCAAAACGCGCACTATAATGAACATCTTAAGCAGTGCAGACCAAATAGGAAACGGTACAACTTCGGACTAATCGATATAATAGCGTGCATCTTCCAACATGTAAATCAATACTACACTGTCTGTCACCTACCAACTGTACAGTCATCTAAGCTGCCATGCAACATTTACCAGATGCTCTCATGGCTCTGTGGCTTAACATATAATCAAGTGTACCCGCAACTATCGCTTAACGCATTTAGCGATTTGTTCGATAAGGGTGAACAATCTGCGCCAGCAGACAGTGAGGACGTATCCTTCGTTGACGAAACTGCCGACGCATTGCCAGCTTATCCACATGAAGTCAGCGTTGCAAATCTCTCGACCACACTTATGGAGGTATGCCATCATTCGTATGAGGTATTGTGTGCAATACTAGGCCACGGACACGCAGGTGGTCGTTACGCCTGTGATTTCAATACGAACCCGGACAAGTTGTCATATCCAAGTAACCCGTCAAAGTGTCTAGACCTATGCATAGAAATACTGATTAGACTATATAATCAACTCTACTTCATATACGTTCAGTGTCATCGTTTATCAAACGCTGTGTCGTGGCGTGATTGTTATTATGGTCGGCACGTGGGCGGTTCGTCATGGGAGTGCAATGAGATACAATGCGCTGACCTAATTGCCAACCAAAGAGGTGCCCAAAAGTGTAACCAAAACGCTGCCCAAACGTGTGAGCAACACCCGAAGTGTGGCATAAAGTCGCCTCTGCAGTCATTCTTGGAGGATGGTCTGCCTGGGTTTCTCCCTCACCCCTTCAAAACACCCAATTGCAAACTAACTTGTGAAGCGCCAAACCATCGTGGCATACCATGCAAAACTCCAATGGGCTTTGCAGATATCAGTGTAACGGCGTCACATACAAAAAAAGGATCGCACCTCGCAGAGGCTTTAGCAGCTTTATGCGGTACACCGAATACACCCTTGGCTGCAATCTGCGCCTCACTTACGTGCTTGTTACAGCGAGCTCCGCAGACCTTGGACGACATGTTCTCATTCTACTATCATCTACTTAAAGGTTGGAATGGTAGTAACAGCAAACGCAATACGCATAAATGCTATGCTTTCAATGATGCCGTCACAAAGGCCCATTTCGGTGAAGCATATCCAGATTTGGATATAACCACGATATTTAAGGGCAGCGATCACAGGACTGGTAATCACGTTAACGGTGAGCTGCATAGTTTATTTACGTGCGATTACGGTAACAAAACTGAAATGGAATGCGGCCGGTATATGCAGCCATTTGGCCACAATATATGGACAGTTTTCTCCGAAGTCAATGCCGACAAATATCTCACTTGGATTGTCTATCTCACGGAAGCATTTTACGATTTACTCAAGAAGCTGTACGAAGAGTGTTGCAAAAACTGCAAAACCCCAGGATCACGGTGTCATGGTAAGACGTGTCACCAGAACTGTTTAGTTTCCCATACCTCCACTCATTCTAAAAACTGTAGGTCAATTGCTCAGTGCCCATTCACACGTCCGACATTATGCAAATACGGATTTGTATTTCAGAGCGAATCAAACCTCAGCGGAACATATGGCCCGGAAACAAAACGAACGTGCCAAGACTTCTGCAACGCATTAAATAAGGTTTTGAAAAAGGGTAATGTTCTTGGCGATTTGACATATATCACCATTCCGAACTTCCTTTGGAAAATTAGAGAAAAATTCTTCTGGACCACCGTCGCCCTCTGGCTCCTCTCTTTCCTCTACCTCCTCCACATCATGGTCATCCGCCTCGACCTCCTCCACATCAAATCGCATCTACGTAGTCCCTCGAGTCATAGGATTGCTGCTCAATCACTACTTGCTGCTGCAAGAGTTGGAAGACTCAGCAAGATATCGTACCTTCAACCATAATCGTACTCACGTGTCTACTATCTACACTCACCTAGCATCTCACCTACTCACCTATACAACTAATTGTTGTCTAATGTTTTGAATCACTCACTCATCGTTGTACGTGATTGCTTGGTAGATTAACTGATGTGGTGACCAATGTGCTGATCAAAGTGCTGACCAAAATGGTGACCAACGTGTTGACCAACGTGTTGACCAACGTGCTGACCAAAGTGTTGACCAACGTGGTGACCAAAGCCATGACCAACGTGGTGACCTATGTGCTGACCAACGTGGTGACCAATGTGATGACCAATATGCTGACCAAGCACCTGACCTAAGTGCTGACCAAGGTGCTGACCAAAGGCATGCCCAAAGTGGTGACCAAAGGCATGACCAAAGTACTGACCAAAGGCATGACCAAAGTGGTGACCAAAGGCATGACCAAGGTGCTGACCAATGCCATGACCAAGTTGATGGTCACGGCAGCGATGACATGGTTACGGCAGCGATGACATGGTCACGGCAGCGATGACATGGTCACGGCAGCGATGACATGGTTACGGCAGCGATGACATGGTTATGGTCACGGCAGCGATGACATGGTCATGGCAGCGATGACATGGTTAAGGCAGCGATGACATGGTTACGGCAGCGATGACATGGTTATGGTCACGGCAGCGATGACATGGTCATGGCAGCGATGACATGGTTAAGGCAGCGATGACATGGTCACGGCAGCGATGACATGGTGACTTAAGTGGTATTTATCATCCACTCCACATCGCCCCTTTACCCACTCTACATCGCTCCCTAACCCACTCTACATCGCCCCTTATCCACTCTACATCGCCCCTTAACCCACTCTACATCGCTCCCTTATCCACTCCACATCGCTCCCTAACCCACTCCACATCGCTCCCTAACCCACTCTACATCGCTCCCTAACCCACTCTACATCGCCCCTTTATCCACTCCACATCGCTCCCTAACCCACTCTACATCGCCCCTTTATCCACCTTACATCGCCCCTTTATCCACCTTACATCGCTCCCTATTCCACTCCACATCGCCCCTTTATCCACTCTACATCGCTCCCTAACCCACTCCACATCGCTCCTTTATCCACCCTACATCGCTCCCTTCTCCACTCTACATCGCCCCTTTATCCACCTTACATCGCCCCTTTATCCACTATACATCGCCCCTTTACCCACTCTACATCGCCCCTTTATCCACTATACATCGCCCCTTAACCCACTCTACATCGCTCCTTTATCCACTCTACATCGCTCCCTTATCCACTCTACATCGCTTGAATTACCTCGCCATAATACCGCTATGACCTCTTTAGACCACAATAATAACTTGTGCCTTGTCACCCTTCACTTCCCCTCTTCCACCTCTTCCCACTGCCAAGTCCCATCGTGTACACCCTATCTCCAAATCTCTCGAATTACCTTGTCTTATTAACGCTATGACCTCTATAAACCATTATAATAACTTGTTGACACTGACCATTCTCTTACTGACTCTGCTACTAAGAAAGCCTTGGATGGCATTGACTCCAAGCTCATTAGCCTTGGCCACCTTGCTGGACAGCTTGGCGGATTTGTTGGTCAAAGTGAGAGTGTTAAGAAAGCCGTTGAGAATGCTATTATCGCTGTAATTAACAGTAATGAAGAGCTTAAAAATGATTACTCTTCTCATGTTACTAACCTTTCTGAGTCTGTCAACTCTGCTGACCAGGCTGTTGACACCCGTAAAATTAGTGAGCTTAGTGAGCGAGTTAGTAAAGAAATTCAGCGTCTTGAAGATCAACTTAAACAGCCTAATAACCATCTTAATAATCTTCCTTCTTCCCCCACTCCCTCTGCTGACCCAGACAAATTGCAGTCCAAGTTGGACGCTTTGAAGGAAGTGGAGAAGCTTTGTGAATTTTTGACTAATCGTAATAATGCGTCAAATGATCCTAAAAATCTCCTAGATAATTTATGTTCCGGCCTCGAAACCTTCCTCGGCTTCAACAAAGACTCCAAAGGCTACGACGGCTCTGGCATTGTGTACTCTGACCTGGATAGGCTTTGCGACGGGGTGATGGGATTTTTGTATGGTGTTCTTGATGCAGTGAAGGATGATGATGCAGTTAAAACGTACGATAATATGATGGCTAAAAAGCTAAATGAAGTACTAGACTTGTTAACTAAAAATATTGGCACCGGCCGTGATGGGCTTGCGGTGTCTGTCACGCAGGTGAAGGGGTGGTTGGAGGGGTATGAAGGTGAAGTAAATGAGAAAACAGAAAACGTAAAAAACGAATTAGCCTGGTTAATTAACAATATAAACGGTAATTACAAAAATAAAATTAACGAAAACTCTTCCCTCACTGATCAGTTGTCTGCTTGGTCGGAGGTAATCGGTAACATTGACTTCGACGTCACTAAAATTGAAGAAGAAAAAATAAGTAAGCTTGATAAAGCGTTAAAAGAAAAAGTTATGCATAAAGTGGATACCGTTAAAAGGTCTGTAAAAATGTTGAAGGAGTCGGCAAAAAGTGGCGATGTAATGGATTACGCTCGTAGAGTTGATGAGAGTTTGGAGGCTGAGGAAAAAGAGATTGTAAAGAAAATTGATACACAATGTGAGTGCGTGAAAGATAGACTACACTCGGAGTTTTACAACATTGATCAACGTGTTACAGCTCTAAAGAAGACCAAAGACGGCCACATCGAACATATACAAAATCTCATTTCAGGAGCCCAGCAGGAAATACAGACACTCGAGAATCGCATCAATGAGCATTATAAAGCTGAGCTTGAGCGCAAGTTTGAGATTTTAGATCTCGAAATGGCAAAGATAAAAGCGGCGCCTGGTATTCAAACGGCAGCAGAAAGATCCCGGCTCCATAAGGAGATAGATGATATAAAAAAGGCTGCCCAGGGGATGAGGAAAGAATTTGAAATGGAGTTGATAAACGTAAAAAAAACAGTGGCAGGCGCTGTGAATGGAAGTGGAAGCGATGGACTAATTCAACGAATTAAGAGCGCAGTGATTGGGTTGAAGAAAAACATAGAAGACGATTTGAAATCGTTGAAAAATAAAATCGATGGTGCGATGAAGGAGTATGTGAAGGGATATATCAATGCGGTAAGCGAAAAAGTTAAGGAAATAAAGGGACATGTCGGGGATATTGGCAAGCCATTCAACGATGAAGCCAGGAAAAGTATAGATTTTAATTGGAATATACTCAGAGCTCAGACGAATCGGCGCCTGTCGGAAATGTATGAAAAAAAAGCAGGCAAAAACAGCGGCCACCTTGGCGGACTTCTCGACAAAGTCAGGGAGTATGCTAAAGGCTTGGGATTAAAGTTGAAGCAAGATAAAGGGACAATCGACACGTGGCTTAATAGGGTTCTGACAGATAATGCGGCCGTGAATAATTATATCAGTTCGTATCTCCGGTTTAACGAAACGACTCATGGTAGAAGTTTCAATCCTCAGTATAACGGCCGCCAGAGCGGTGCAGAAAGTGTGAAAGAAGCCATCAGAACTAAGCTTATGTACGAGTTGAAAAACATATCGGTTGCTGGGCCATCAGGCGATGGCAGTAAAATGGAAGATATTTTACAGGAAATTAGTGAAATGTTTCAGAACGTTGCTAAGCAAATTGACACTACTGAGTCTAATAAAGCCGAATTAATAATTACGAAGATTGAGGGGGACCTGGGTGTTTCTTCGTTCACTAGTAATAGTGATTACCAAACGTATAAAGGCTATCTCACATGGGCAATACGAACCACTTTGCTACAGGTGTCTCTTATAGCCAAACAAATCGGCGAGGAAATTAAGGCCGTTTTACAGGATTCTAATATACAGGAAAGCGTGGATGAGGCAATAAAAAAGATCAATTCAATAAAAGAACAATTAGACCTCGATGGATCAGAGCAAAAACATGGCAAGCAGATGCAAAAGGCTTTGGACACGGTAAAAACAAGTATTGACCAGCTTCAGAATGATTTTCATAAATCCCGTCAAGACACAACCTCCTCCACCTACGTCGCCGGATCAAACACGGTTAATGTTGGTGACGGTGTTAAAAGTACCATTGAAAATATACTGAATGGCAAGATTGGCCCGGATTCTAAGATCATGTTCGATGATATCATGACGAATTACAATGCCAACACTACGGAAAAGAGTAACCTTCAGACTTCAATAACAGCCATTGAAACAACTGTTAAGCGCGCCATGCAACAGGACAAAGATGAAATTAATACTCATCAACTTAATAGTTATGACGAAGAACACAGAAAGTATGCCTCAGGTGTTAGCGCTCTCGAACATACTGTCGAGCATCTAGAAACTCTCCCCCAAAAAGTTGCCATTGCTAGGCAAGCCGCGATGAAAAACATCGATGCGTTGAACAATGAAGTAAGTGCCATAAGAACCATAATGGCTAAGTATGTAGAGCCGAGCGTGACCACCGCATCATTAGAGTTAGACAAAACCATTGAAACTTTTCAAACATTGTTACATGAGGTCCATGAAAATGCTCGTGGCGGTGTATCTCAGATGAAAAAAACTCTCCATCATAAAGTCCAATCTACCTTCACCATGATCACCAACCAAGTCCGCACTCTATTTTCAGACGCCCACAAAGCCGACCTGGCTGCGCTCAAGACGCTCGTCGAGGGGCAGAAAGAGGAGATTGAGAAGATCATCAGATCTGCAAAAATTACAGGTGTGATGGGATTGATAAGGAAAATGCATACTAATAAAAGCGACTTTGAACAAATTAGCGAATTTGTGACTCCCGTGAAATTGAAGGCCGTACCAACTAAAGAGGATTTCACTGGCATGTCTTCACACTTCAGGAAAATTGTCGACTCGGTTCTCGAATACACCGAATATCAAGTGTCCACTTCGTCTGGCGATCCTCATAAACGCCTGCCCACCGACCAGTCCGAGAAGGTGAGACATCTCAAGGACGCATTTGATGCCCTTCTTCACTACCTTAAACAAAATGGCGATTCAACTCGGCAGTACCTTTTTGACCATCATTTTGATGATTTACTCGCCTCCCTCAACTCTCTTGTCACCTCCCTCTCTCCCACCTTCACCTCCCCCTCCCCCCTCCTCGCCCCCCTCAAGTCCGGCCTCTCCAACTTCGCCCAGCAACTCGGCCACGCGTACGTGAACAGGTACTCGGGTAAACATTTCAACGGGGGTCTAATTGTTACTAAAACCATTACTGACGACACCAAACAACCTCCTAACTCCCCCAAAACTATTGAGGAATTAACCCCTGAGGGCCGCAACTGCGCCAAGGTCTGCCTGACGATAGTGGAGATACTGGTTAACGATTTTGAAAAATTGTTCACAGCAACTGGTGGCAACAAAAAAATGCAAATTAATCTAGATGAAGGTAACAGACTTGGCGTTTTTTTCAGGGCGAAAGGTTACGATGTCGCCGAAGGTGCATCCACCCAGGACGGTGAGCTGCAGAACAGTAGCGACATGACCGGAGAGAAGATTAGAGAATTATGTGACTATACAATTACGGTGCGTAATAGTGGTGAATATGACCCTAAGACGCAGCAACTTCAAGCAATTGATCGCGGTGTGACAACTTTCGACAGATGGATAAGGTACCTCTACGTCTACCTCTCCAATTACCGTACTGTCTGCCATCTCAAGCACATCGCTAAGCCACGGACACCCACGACGATTAACCAAATGTTACACTGGGTCAACGGGCTGCCGTATACAACCGTCTATAACGAACTTACAGTTCAAGGTTTCGGTGAGCTGTTCGAGAAGCAGGAGGAAGAGGAGCCTGTCGAAGGTGAGATCGTCATTAAAACCGATGACGATGACACGTTGGAGGCTTATCCAGAAGACATCACTGCCGAAAAAATGAGAGACACGCTCACAGATGTATGCCGCTTTACGGATAGAGTGCTGGTCTGCATCCTCGGTCATGGACACGCCGAAGGCAGATATGCGTGCGATTTCAGCACCAACCCAGATGGTTTATTGTATCCTAGCAACGCAAGTGCCTGCTTGGACATGCTGGTGGATATACTGAAACGACTCTATGAGCAGTTTTATTTCCTATTTATTCAGTGCTCACGTGAGAAAGATAACGTGAGTTGGAGAGACTGCTGGTACGGTCGGCACGTCGGTGGCTCAGACTGGAGGTGCAATGAGAAGCAATGCATCAACCAAATGGTCAACCAAAGTGCTGACCAAAAGGCCAACCAAAGCTGTGGCCAAACGTGTGATCGGCACCCTAGTTGCGGTTTGAAGTCACCCCTCCAATCCTTCCTCGAAGATGGGCTTCCGGGTTTCCTTCCTCATTCAATTAAGAAGCCCGGGTGTAAATTAGACTGCACTGTTTCCAACCATAGGGGATTGCCTTGTAAGACGCCAATGGGCTTCGGGGATATTAGTCTAACAGCTTCACGTGCATCCAGAGGCGAACGTATGATGAAACTACTCGATATGTTCTGTGGGCAGCAGACTAGTCCACTGACGAAGCTATGTGGTTACTTCAACTGTCTGCTGCAAATGCCTCCGCAAACGCTGGGAGATATGTTTGCGTTCTACCATAATCTACTTGTCGATTGGAATGGTGCGGCCAAGGGCTTAATAGATGGTCCGAAACATAAGAAAAGTGCGTTCTTTAGCGCCGTTACCAGTGCTAACTTCGGCATTGAGTATCCAGAATTGGACGTATCTACGCTGTTCTTTACATCGAATCATACGGGTAATGGAGGTAATGGTGACCTACTATGCCTCCTCAGTTGTGGCAGTGCATCGTTGACAACAACCTGTGGCCGGTATCTGCAGCCTTTCGGTATGAATACGTGGACAGTATTTTCAGAGAAACACGCAGACAAATACCTCTCCTGGATCGTCTACATCACCGAAACGTTCTATTATTTGCTCGAACAGCTGCTAAAAGAGTGCTGCCGAAATTGCACGTCATCGCAATCCAGGTGCAATGGTAAAGTCTGCCCTAAAACATGTCAAGTCAAATACACGAGTGAAGAAACAAAGTCGCAATCCGTATCAACTATTCATCACACCAAGGACTGCAAATCCATCGCTTACTGCCCCTTTACACGTCCCACTTTATGTAAGTACGGCTTCGTTTTCAAAAGCCTGTCAAACATGAGCGGCACTAGTGGCGATTCCACAAAGCGCACCTGCAAAGATCTATGTCACGCATTGCAAAATGTTCTACTTAAAGGAAAAGTACTCGGCGAATTCACCCATGTCACAATTCCAGAATTTCTGTGGAACATTCGCAGTAAATTCTTCTGGCTCAACGTCGCCCTCTGGCTCCTCTCCTTCCTGTACCTCATCCACATCATGGTCATCCGCCTCGACCTGCTCCACATCAAATCGCATTTACATAGTCCATCATCTCATCGCATCGCTGCTCAATCACTACTTGCTGCTGCAAGAGTTGGAAGACTCAGCAAGATATCGTACCTTCAACCATAATCGTACTCACGTGTCTACTATCTACACTCACCTAGCATCTCACCTACTCACCTATACAACTAATTGTTGTCTAATGTTTTGAATCACTCACTCATCGTTGTACGTGATTGCTTGGTAGATTAACTGATGTGGTGACCAATGTGCTGATCAAAGTGCTGACCAAAATGGTGACCAACGTGGTGACCAACGTGTTGACCAACGTGCTGACCAAAGTGTTGACCAACGTGGTGACCAAAGCCATGACCAACGTGGTGACCAAAGCCATGACCAACGTGGTGACCTATGTGCTGACCAACGTGGTGACCAATGTGATGACCAATATGCTGACCAAGCACCTGACCTAAGTGCTGACCAAGGTGCTGACCAAAGGCATGCCCAAAGTGGTGACCAAAGGCATGACCAAAGTACTGACCAAAGGCATGACCAAAGTGGTGACCAAAGGCATGAACAAGGTGCTGACCAATGCCATGACCAAGTTGATGGTCACGGCAGCGATCACATGGTCACGGCAGCGATGACATGGTCACGGCAGCGATCACATGGTCACAAGTGGTGATTATTATCCACCCTACATCGCTCCTTATCCACTCTACATCGCTCCCTAGTCCACTCTACATCGCCCCTTTACCCGCTCTACATCGCCCCTTTACCCACTCTACATCGCCCCTTTACCCACTCTACATCGTTGCCTAACCCACTCCACATCGCCCCTTTACCCACTCTACATCGCCCCTTTATCCACTCTACATCGCTCCCTAACCCACTCTACATCCCTCGAATTACTTCGTCTTATTAACGCTATGACCTTTATAAATGATTATAATAACTTGTTGATGCCGACCATTCTCTTGCTGACGATGCTACTAAAAGAGCTTTGAAGGACATTGACTCCAAGCTCATTAGCCTTGGTCACCTTGCTGGCCAGCTTGGCGGATTTGTTGGTGAGAGTGAGAGTGTTAAGAAAGCCGTTAAGAATGCTATTAAAGCTTGTTTCGACACTAATAAAGACCTTAAAAATGACCTAAAAGATGTTTACTCTTCTCTTGTTACTAACCTTTCTGTGTCTGTCAACTCTGCTGGCCAGGCTGTTGGCACCGAGAAAATTAGTGAGCTTAGTGAGCGAGTTAGTAAAGAAATTCAGCGTCTTGAAGATCAACTTAAACAGCCTAATAACCATCTTAATAATCTTCCTTCTTCCCCCACTCCCTCTGCTGACCCAGACAAATTGCAGTCCAAGTTGGACGCTTTGAAGGAAGTGGAGAAGCTTTGTGAATTTTTGACTAATCGTAATAATGCGTCAAATGATCCTAAAAATCTCCTAGATAATTTATGTTCCGGCCTCGAAACCTTCCTCGGCTTCAACTCTGATAGTAAAGGCTACACTGGCCAGGGGATTGTGTACTCTGACCTGGATAGGCTGTGTGACGGGGTGATGGGATTTTTGAGTGGTGTTCTCAGTAACATCCAAGACCATTTAGGGCAGCATAAAGAGCAAATTACAGAAGCTATTAAGTCACTTAACACCAATAAACACGCCGGTAAAAAAGGTTTTAATGTTGCGATTGGACAGGTGGTCGCAGGGGTGCGGGGGTATAATGGTAATGTCAGAAATTCCAACAACCATGTCAAGAGTAAGATAGAAGACTTGTATGACTACGTCGCAGAATCAGGTAAGTTAACTAAGGGGTTTAACGCTTTGCAGGTGACGGATGATCCAAGGCAAGCAGAGAAGGCTGTGCAGTCGGCAGGGACGTTGGTGACTGGGTGTCTCACTAAAGCGAAAGAGTTCCTGGGAGACCTGGACATGTCCAAAAAAGACATTGATGAGCTTAATAATAAATTAATGCTTAATGTTTATAATGCTAGAGATATTGTTGAACACGAATATAATAGGCTTAGTCAGCTGTCCGGAAAAGAGAAGAAGGACATGATCAGTATGATAGAGAAAATGAGCGAGCGGTTTGCGATGCTAAAGAAAAATATCAACAATCAGATTAATGCAGAGGTGAGTGATGTTGTAGAAAAATTAAAAGACCGTGTGATCGCAATTAGAAATAAGCTGGAAGGAATTAATACAAGGCTTAAGGAATACGTTCAAAAATTGGAGATTTGGATTAGCGATGCTAAAAAGTTTATTAAGGAAGCAAACGAGAGATACGTTTCTAAAATAATTAATACTGGTATCGGCTACGTTAATCGGGAGGCGATTAAAGAGAAAGCAGAAGAGTTGAAAGATAAGGGTGAAGAGGTGTACGGACATTTGCAGTGGGCAAACGAACGTGTAGAAACTCTGTGCGGAGTGGCAAAGCAGAAGGTTGAGGAGTTAGCGACCGCAGTTAAAGCGGATCTCTTTCAACTTAAACAGGAGATTCAGACAGGGATGGACAAATATGTTCGGGATTATATCAACTTGGTTAAAAAGAAGGTTGTGAATATTAACGACAATGAGGGTGACGGTCTAAAAAAGATGGAGACCGAAGTGAAGGCTTGGGCCCAGACGTTTAGTAGTCAGGATGCATTTGGGATAACAGTTGAGGGTTGGATTGAAGATATTTTAGAGAAAGATGAATTTGTGCGCAACCTCTTTCCCGCGTACGTTAACGTCAATCTAAAATTTAAAAGGATGCTTGTAGCATCTGTTTTCAAAAAACATCTCATGAAGGGCTACATTGACCAAGCAGGCCAAGCGGTATCAAGGTTGTATGATAAGGTAGAAGCTACGCATGCCAACTCGAAATTGCAAATCTATGTTACGGCCGTCAAGGATGGTATAGATGAATTCGTGCGTTTGCTTGGAAGTAAGATAAATGGTTCAGGGGCATCTGACTTCGTGAAACAAATTGCCACGGGGATTCATGATAATGAAAGCATCGTATCATTACCAAAGAAACACGGTAATGCTCCACCTAACCTTATCCATGGTGTTAAATATGCTCTCAATCAGCTAGTTTGTGTCGGTAGACAAAAAGCCGCAGACCTTGAATGGTTCATTGGCAAAGGTGAAAAAAAAGGCAACACACCAAACGTGGACGTTGCCCTCAAAATCGTTGATGAGCTTAATGCAAATTTTACGGATGCAATTAAGCTGGGCATAGAAATTTCTGAAGATGCCAAAACGTATAATCCATACGCAACCGACTCCGGAACACCTATTAGTCTCGACGTTAATATAGCAAAGACAATCGGTGACGCACTGGATAGGCAGATTGGCAAGAATTCTAATATTCGTGGTAGGGATAATCAAATAGAGAACCTCGACAAACTGGCGCATTCCTTTGGAACGAGTGCAAAGGGCATTGGATCCAGGCGGAAACTCAATGACGCTATCGACGAAATTAAAAATGACCTAGCCGAAGCATTTAAATTCAATGTGGAGAATAAGTATGTGAAAAGCAAAGAAGCTTTGCGAAAAGGACAGAAAGCCGAAGATGGCGAGTTACACAAGTTGTATAACGAAATTAAAGGTCATCTCGACAAGCTCACCCAGGAGTTCTCTGAGACCGGTGAAAAAGTCAATTGGTATTTCAGCGTTCTTACGGGCGACATGATTAACCGAGATCTCACCGATATTATGACTAACCTCTACGAAGTACAGAACGGTTTGGCTGGTGCTATTCAGGACTGCCTGAATCTTGAAAAATTCGCCACGGACCAATGCACTGCAACCATCAGAACTCTCACATCCATTGTCGACGATCAAGTTCAGCGATCTAAAACAGCAATAACAATTGAGGTGCAAGATCGATACGTCTCCTCCATCCGCGGGTTGTTGAAGGCTTTCGCCGATAAAGTTTACAAGGAACTTCATGAGTTGCCTGATGCAATTGAAAGAGACAAGCGTATTGGCTTCAAGGGTTTCATGGAAAAAGTGGAAATTAACATAAACGTATTTTCTAATAAAGACGACTTGAATTCCCTCGCGACCGATGTTAATAACGCATCACGTAAGCTGATAGGTTACATTATGCCAGAAATACATGTAATGTCCCCGGTACGTTCTCAACTCACAAATATCAAAGACGCATGTGATGCACTTTTCACACCGCTATCTCATTGCAAACATACGCCTTATGATCATCATTTCACAAGTAGGCTTGCGAAGCTCAAAGGCCACCTCAATGCCTGTTCACCTGAGCAATTCGAGGGACCTGCTAACTCAAAGCTTATTGACGTCATGAGAAGCGGTTGGGAAGCACTTGTTAACGAATTGAGCAAAGCATACGTAAACACGTACTCAGGTGAGACAACTAAGTGGGATGACGAGAATAATCCGGAAACAAAGTACTGCGCCAAGATTTTCCTCACCATCTCAAGCACAATTTACGATGATTTTAAAAGGTTGCATTACAAGTGCAAACGCGATTGGAATGACCGACGCCTCTGCGAAACGAATGAAGGCAGAGATAATCAACTCGGTCTGTTCCTGAAACGTGGTGGTTATGAGGTGGCGAGGGATGAGGGTTCCAAGGACGGCGAGTTGAACTTTTTCTCGACTACATACAGTGGTCGAAACATTTTTGGAATACTTGATAAAGTCATATACGTAGCACAGCATGAACACGTACCGCAGTGTAGATCACCGAAGAAGACGCATAACTTCAACATCATCGATTTCATCGAATGCCTTGTCGACCACATCAACGATTACAACGACGTATGCCACTACTCCACGTTCACCTCCAAAAAGCAGCCGTGTTCAGTGTATGAGATGTTATGTTGGCTGACGGGCCTCCCTCACAACCCTGCGTATACGTCATTGCTGAACGAAGCCCTCCCTCCGTTATTTGAGTCACCCAAACCAGCCAAAACAATCGAAGATGATGTCGAATTTGAGGTTGTAGACCACGGGGTCTTCTACATGGACACCTATCCACAGAAGACCACATACAATGACATCGAAAAGGTGATCACCGACATATGTTCCATATCCTACGATGTGGCAACCTGCATTGCTGGCACTGGCGATGCGGAAACCGTCTATGGCAGTGACTTGTGTACTAATTCTATGAAATTCCGTTATCCAACGTCAGGTGAAGAATGTCTCGACATGTTCCTCGACATCCTACGCCGATTGTTCCCGCCGCTTAAATTCCTACAAATGCAGTGTAGTGTGAGCGAATTACACAACGGTTGGCGCAAGTGTTACTACGGTAGAGACGTCTCATCTGCCAACTTGCCGTGTAAAGAGCACTCAAGCGACAAATCAAAGTGCCAACCAAATTGCAAAGCAAAGTATGAACCAAAATGCCAACCAAAATCGCCACTTCAATCGTACCTAAGCGACTGTCTATCCGGTCACCTTCCTCATGTTGTAACATCCATTGGCTGCAAATCAGAATGCGCCACTTGCCCTAGAAGCAAGCCAGGAATGCCGTGTATCACTCCACTTGGGTTCAGAGGCTTCTCTGGGTCTACCCGTAGAGGTAGGGATATATGTGACGTGCTTGATAGATGGTTCAAGATAAGCAATTTCAACAATCTTTTCTGCCTCGTGCTAAATACGCCGAAAAGCCTTCCGGATCACTTCGGTTTCGCTCTGTCGCTTGCCAGTGGTCTAACTGCGAGGAAACCGTCGTATGATGATACCATAAAAACGGTCGGCGATACGTTCAAAGCCGCCATGCAAAATGTATCTATGAAATTATATGAAGACACATCCAAACTCGTGGGAGGTATAACGGACGCATACGGTTCGGAGTTAAGTACTCACTCCAAATGCGAAGACCACCACCTTGTCAGTCTCACACGTTACGGCACGTGTGACGAGGAGGGATTGTATTCTGCTCCTTTCCTGTATTCACTGTCCACCGATTACTGTGACTACCGCCGTAAGAAACATGCTGGTACTTATCTCTCCTGGGCTGTATACCTCCCTTGGGATTTCTGGAAATATCTTAAAAGTCTCTACGAAGAATTCTGTAACATTAAATGCCAGAACTGGGGATGTCGTCCGTGTTTGCACGGCACTACCTGCAAGGCCGGAGAGCATGGTATTATAGACACGTCGTGCAAATGCTCGTCTGTTGTGAACTGCAGAGGCGTGTTGCCCACCCTGTATAAATATGGGTTTACATTCGCAAATGCTGCAAACTTGTCGGCAGATAAGAAAACTTGTTTCTATCTCCACACTCAATTGAATAACGTTATCAAATCAAAATACTTCACAAACCTCTTCGAAGAATGTGACAATTTCCTATATTATATCCGTTTCCCCTTCATGACACTAACACTTGCCCTCTGGCTCCTCACTCTGTTGTACCTCCTCCACATAATGGTCATCCGCCTCGACCTGCTCCACATCAAATCGCATTTGCATAGTCCCTCGTCACATCGCATCGCCGCTCAATCGCTACTCGCCGCCGCACGCGTTAACAAGCTTAACAGGGTGTTTTATCTGCAACCATAATCGTACTCACGTGTTTACTATCTACACTCACCTAGCATATCACCTACTCACCTAACTTATGAATTGTGCTTTAATCTGTTGTATCACTCATTGATCGTTGTATGTGATTGTGTATTAGTTAACTAAAGTGCTGACCAATGCCATGACCAAAGTGGTGACCAAACTGCTGACCAAAGTGCTGACCAATGTGCTGACCAAGGTGCTGAACAAGGTGCTGACCAACGCGTTGACCAATGCCATGACCAAAGTGCTGACCAATGTGCTAACCAAGGTGCCGACCAATGTGGTGACCAATGTGTTGACCAAAGTGGTGACCAATGCCATGACCAGAGTGGTGACCAAAGTGGTGACCAATGTGGTGACCAATGTGGTGACCAATGTGTTGACCAAAGTGTTGACCAAGGTGCTGACCAACGCCATGACCAACGTGTTGACCAATGTGCTGCCCAAAGTGTTGACCAACTTGGTGACCAACGTGCTGACCTAAGTGCTGACCAATGTGCTGACCAATGTGCTGACCTAAGTGCTGACCAATGTGCTGACCAAAGTGTTGACCAATGCCATGACCAAAGTGGTGACCAATGCCATGACCAAAGTGTTGACCAATGTGCTGACCAATGTGTTGACCAACGTGCTGACCAATGCCATGACCAAAGTGTTAACCAAAGTGGTGACCAAGCACCTGACCAAAGTGCTGACCAATGTGCTGCCCAATGCCATGACCAAAGTGTTGACCAATGTGCTGACCAAAGTGGTGACCAAGGTGCTGACCAAGTTGATGGTCACGGCAGCGGTGACATGGTTACGGCAGCGATGACATGGTAAAGGCAGCGGTGACATGGTAAAGGCAGCGGTGACATGGTAAAGGCAGCGATGACATGGTCACGGCAGCGATGACAGTGGTGACGGCAGCGATGACATGGTAACGGCAGCGATGACATGGTAACGGCAGCGATGACATGGTTACGGCAGCGATGACATGGTTACGGCAGCGATGACATGGTTACGGCAGGGATGACAGTGGTGAGCAAGCACCTGACCTAAGTGGTGATTATTACCCACTCTACATCGCTCCTTTATCCACTCCACATCGCTCCCTATCCCACTCTACATCGCTCCCTAACCCACTCTACATCGCCCCTTTACCCACTCCACATCGCTCCTTAATCCACTCTACATCGCCCTTTATCCACTCTACATCGCTCCTTACTCCACTCTACATCGCCCCTTTATCCACTCTACATCGCCCCTTAACCCACTCTACATCGCTCCTTAACCCACTCCACATCGCTCCTTTACCCACTCTACATCGCCCCTTAATCCACTCTACATCGCCCCTTTATACACTCTACATCGCCCCGACTGGCCCTTTCACTTAATTTTGCAAATTTTCTTCGTCCCCTAAAATTTGCCTAAATCGCCTCCAAAAATTTACCTTGACCGAACTTGACCAAATTTTGGTCATCTTAATCTCCCTCACTTCTCTCACCTCCCTCTCCACCTACAACCGCCCCTTCCTCACCCACCTCTCCGCCCTTTCTGCCCTCCTCGACACCATCCGCCCCGCATCCTACTCCGACGACAGCAACCCCCTGCTCGAGTGTCTTAAAAAAGGCGTGCAGGCGTTGCACGATGAGCTTGACAAGGCGTACGTGTCAGTTTACGACAGTGAGACGTTCGGTGCTGAGCTCGTGGAAAAAGAAAAATTAACGCCGTATGGCACTAAGTTAGCCAAGGTGTTCATGTCCATCTTTGAAATGATGCATGAAGACCTGAGCTATTTAAAGAACCAATGCATCTCCAAATGGCACAACCGTAGAATATATTCAGGCAGCAGTATGGGCACGTTCTTAAGCAATTGCGGTTACACTGTATCTAATCACGATTCCCACCAGAACGGGGAGCTGCGTAACAAGGCAGAATGCGACGGTAAGCACATATATAGTACACTTGTCGGAGGATTCAGTCACGTTTACAATTCTCGTGAAGATACGAAAAACGCGTTTCAAAACTTATACGATCACATTCCCACCTATTACCGTGTGTGTCAACTACCCACTTTCTCCTCAACTCGCCGCCCATGTTCCATATATGAAATGCTCCGTTGGCTTAGCGGCTTGCCATACAACGCTGTATATCTCGACCTCATGTCGGATGATTTCGCCGACCTATTCGACAAGCCAAAAGAGGCAAAAACGGAGAGCATTAGTTTAGACGGCATCTCTCTAGAAGATCAAACTCCAAATACCTTGAATGCCTATCCACAGAAAATTAAGCGCAGTGATTTACATGATGCAATAACGCATATTACGTCCCTTGCTCCCACAGTGCTCACAACTGTTGTTGGCTACGGAGATGCGTACTCAATGTACGCAGTTGACTACTACTGCAACGCACCTTCTTTCGTTTACCCATCATCAGCTGCGGATTGTCTGACCATGTTGATCGAATTACTTCGTCGATTATTACCTGTATTCAGATTCTTGCATAACCGTTGTAGAAACATGGCGTCCGAGTACGGTTGGTATCAGTGCCGCTACGGCACAACTATCGACTCTTCCAACTGGCACTGCAGTGATCACTCCAAAACCAAAGTTGATTGTCAACCTACGTCTCCGTTGATGTCGTACCTAAAAGACAGTCTTCCTGGTCATTTACCGCATCATGTTACCAATGTTGACTGCAAATCATCCTGTTCAACGTGCCCTAAAAACCTGCCTGGGCAGCCGTGTTTAACACCGCTTGGATTCAGAGGTTTCTCGGGATCCACGAAAACAGGGAAAGACATATGTAACGTGCTGACCAAATTCTTTGCCAACGCCCATCTTACAACGCTACTCTGCGTCATACCCAAACCGCCATCCACATTGCCGGAACACTTTGAATTCACGTTATCCCTCACGAAGGGTTGGCATAGCAAAATAGTTCCTTTGCCTCTGACGTGGGTGAAAGAGTGCATTAAAGAACAATCGATTGCCCTGTATAACGACACCGCACAACTCACCAACGCGCTGAGTAACGCCTACAATAGCAATCATGGTGGTAACGGCGAAAGGCACCCTGCGGCTGAACGTGCTGACCTATCAAGCCTCTCGATGACGAAGTCATGTTTATATTCTAATGCGGATAACATTCAATGTTCCCCCTACTTATATGCCTTATGCAGCGATACTTATCATCTACTTGCCAAGAAACATTGCAACCTATATCTCTCATGGGCGGTATACCTACCATGGACATTCTATGGCTACCTTCAAGCCCTATGCCAATCCTTCGGCAACATTTCTTGCCAAGACTGGGGCTGCAGCAGATGCGGTAACGGCACCAAATGTAAGAAGGGAAAGCACGGCATCGATAACTGCAAGTGTAAAGGTATCCTAGAATGCCGCGGCGTACTAAGCACATTCTACAGCTACGGTTTCACATATGGAAATCCTGAAGTACTGTTAAACAAAGAAGGTAAACGTTACTGCCACAACTTCTATCAACAACTAAAAAATCTTTTAAATTCCAAGTGCTTCACAGACCTATTCAGAGAGTGCGACAAATTCATATTCACTATCCGCGCACCGTTCCTGTGGATGACCGTCGCACTCTGGTCACTATCACTCTTCTACCTCATCTGCGTAATGGTTGGCAGACTGGATGTGCTCCACATACGCTCACACCTGAGATCACCATCATCGCACAAGATTACAGCGCAATCGCTGTTGGCTGCAGCGCAGGTCGGAAGGCTTGCCAAGATATCGTATCTACAACCGTGATCATCGTCACATTTGTAACTCACACAACTCACCTAGCATCACCTACTCACCTAAATACCAAACGTAGTCTAATGTCTCGAATTACTCATTAATTGTTGTATGTGATTGTGGAATAGTTAACTAAAGTGGTGACTTATGTGCTGACCAATGCCATGACCAAAGTGCTGACCAAGCACCTGACCAATGTGCTGACCAATGTCATGACCAATGCCATGACCAGAGTGCTGAACAAGCACCTGACTAAGTTGATGGTTACGGCAGCGATGACATGGTCACGGCAGCGATGACATGGGCACGGCAGCGATGACATGGTGACCAAAGTGGTGATTATTATCCACCTTACATCGCCCCTTTATCCACTCTACATCGCTCCTTTATCCACTCTACATCGCCCCTTAACCCACTCTACATCGCTCCCTAATCCACACTACATCGCTCCCTAATCCACACTACATCGCTCCCTTATCCACTCTACATCGCCCCTTTATCCACTCTACATCGCCCCTTTATCCACTCTACATCGCTCCCTAACCCACTCCACATCGCTCCTTAACCCACTCTACATCGCCCCTTAATCCACTCTACATCGCCCCTTTATCCACTCTACATCGCTCCCTAACCCACTCTACATCGCTCGATTTACCTCGCCATATTACCGCTATGATTTCTTTAAACCATCCTAATAACTTGTGCCTTGTCACCCTTCACTTCCCTTCTACCACCGCTTGCCACTGCCCTGACCATGTGCCGCCTAGGGAGCTTGGCAAGAAATTTGACAAATTTGATAACCTCAAAAATACCTCAAATAACAACCCTACTAACATCCTTAATAACCTTTGTACTGGTCTTGAGACTTTCCTCGGCTTCAATCCATCTTCCAAAGGCTACGACGGCACTGGGATTGTCTACTCTGACCTGGATAGGCTATGTGACGGGGTGATGGGATTTTTGTATCAGGTGCTTAAGGATGTCAGCGAGAAACAGCCTTACAATGTGGGTAAAAATACATTAAATTCGGTAAGCAGCGTAATTAACAAACATCTTTGCTCAGGGCACGATGGTTTCACTAAGCTTCTTCCCAGCCTGACTAAACACATCGAGAAGTACAACAAAGAGGTGAGAGAGTCTAATAAAGCAGTGTCAAATCCCATTAATGAGTTAATAAAATACGTCAAAGATCGAGGTGAGTTGCTTGGTAGTATTAATAAGTATCAGGTGACGGACAACATTGAGCAAGACGTACTTGACGCGGCGGAGAAGACCATGGCAGAGAAATTGAAGGAGTGTCAGAAAAAAGCAGAAACGTTAAACTCAGTGTTTAATCTTAGTACACAAACAGATATGAAAAATGCTATTAGTTATCTTAATTCCACATTAAGTGAACGTGTACGTGTAGCGTTGAGGGCGGTGAGCCATGAGACGGAGAGGCTTAAGACCATGTCAGGTAAGGAACGTAAGGACCTTGATGGTTTGCAGGAAAAGATAAAAAGTGTACTGAGTGCACTTGGAAATTGCGTCAACGAGAAGATACAGAAAGATATTGAGAACCTGGTGAAGCAGCTCAAGGAAGGAGTCAACACTATTTTGAAGCACCTGAAAGATATCGATGGCCAATTAAGGGAGCACGTGCAGAAACTTGAAGAGTGGATGGAGAGCGCCAAAAAAGAGATCGATAGAATAAGGAACGAGGATGTTAAGAAGATACTTGACGAGACGACTGACGGAATCACGGGCACGACGTATCTGATCAAAGATGATGCGAAGAAAGTTAAGGATTGGGAAAAGAAGTTGAGTGAAGAGATTGCACGTGTGAAAGGAGAGCTTGCAAAGTTGGTGCAGGAAGCGCTAAGAAAGGTAAAATCCATGGACGAGGCGCTTAAAGGGGATTTGTGGAAGGTGAAGGATGCTGTTAATAAGCAGGTGACGGGGATTAAGGAGGCGATTGGGAAGTTGTACGATGTGGTTGAGAGCGGAGATGCGCACGCTACGAGTACTAAAGCAGATGGGATGCTGTCGAATGTGATCGGATCAATTCGAAGTAAGGTCGCACAAATGAAAACAGATGTTGGCGAGAATGGCAAAAATTCCGACCAAAAAACAGGTATATTCAAGCCATGGGATGAGTTGAAAAACAAACTAAATGAGCTTGTGAGCAATATTTATTTTAAGAAAGGAACAAAAGGAAATCTGTACGAAGTTGAACGAAACATTACAGAGTACGCTAAGGACTTTGTCAGTGAGGCATTGAAAAACAAAGTTCTTAAAACGTGGATGGACGTAGTTTTAGGAGACCATGGTACTGCGCATCAGTACATTAATCTATACGTGGAAGATAACACGGGTAAGGGTTATTTTAAGGATGAAGGGAATCTCAAGCAGAACGTTGAAAAGACCATTAGGAAGGTTTTTGACTCAAAGCTCAAGGCAGTTCTTTCCAAGGTACCCGCAGTGGAGAATCCTGAATCCTCCAATCTCGTTACTAATCTGGGCAATATTAAGAGGTGTCTCAGAACGTTATGGGAACATTTAAAGGGTGGTATGAAAACTAGTGATTTAACAAGCTCAAAAATTGTTACCGAAATTATTGGGCAATATGCAGCTGATGGGTTAGTAGAATCGACAAATAATCATACAAAAACGCATCTATATTCCGCAGTTAAATATATCGTCAGCGGTATAGCCGATATGGCCGAGCAAGCTGAGACTGAAATTCTGTGGCTCGTCAAAGACAGCACTGTAGTTAAACAACCAAGAAACAATTCAAGCATAGCAGCTAATATAGATGCGTCTATCAAACGAATCGATGATTTCGTCACACAATTTAACGGCAATCCGGGCCATGGAGGCTTGGGAAACAAAATGGAAGAGGCGTTGTACACCGTGAAACACCGCATACAAAAGTTGCATCAACATCTATCAACTGCGGTAGAGACATCCGGAGAGGGCACCGCCGCCGCCGTCGACTCCGCGATCACGGGGGTGACTAGCAAGCTGGAGGAGCAGTTGCCGAAAGAACAAAATAATAAATTAGGTACTCATGTCAAACTTGGTGAAGGTCCCAACATGTTTGATGGTTATAAAGAGTACGTGAAACAAGACACATCTATCTTACAAAAACAGAAGCTTGACGGCACCTCCGCTGAAGGCTCCCTCCCCGCTGCGATCGGTGATATTGGATCAGCAGCTTCAGACATTTATATCACTCACATCACATCGGGACTCACTGCTCTGTCTGAAAAAATCAAGCAAGATCTTGATACCATCACCAAAGCAATAACTACGACTACCAAAAACGTTCAATCTAAATTGGACGATTTCAAAAACAAGAAGCTCGGCAACGCCGCCCATAGCAAACCAGCACAGAAAGATACTCTCCAAGAACTGCATTGTAAATTTCTCGACCTTCACAAATATTTCGAAAGTAAGGCCCTCAAAACCGCTGAAGCATTCGCTGCGTACGCCGACAGATCCGGCAAAAACATCATCGATCCCCTTAAGCAACACGTAAACAATGAGGTCAAAAAGGCTCAAGATAGCATCATTTCCGAAGCCAAAAAAAACTACATCTCCTCCATTCAGTCGCTGCTCCAGCGATTTGCGTCCAAGGTTCACAGCGAGCTGGAAGCGTTGCCCAAATCCATTGAAGACGATTTGACGCTTGGCTTCAAGGGCTTCATGGTGAAGTTCGAGATGAGTTTCATTACCAACGAAAAGTCAATTAAAGGTATTAAAGACATTGAAACTACAAGTCCACAGAAAGAATCTCCACTGCGACAGGCGGCAACAAAATTCTTCGGAAGCGTCAACAGATTCCTACATGGTTTAGAGACACAGCCGGACTTCAAAACGGACTATGAAAAAATTAAGCCAACACGTGAGGCGCTGGCTAAGTTGTTCGGAGGCCTTGTCACTTCCGAGTACTTCGATCACGAGTTTTCTAGGAATTTATCGGCGCTGAAGGTGACGCTCAGTGAATTAAAGCCCGCTATCTATGGCGAAGCTAAGTGTCCGTTGCTACTGAATGCTTTGAAGAACGGTCTATCCTTCCTTGTTGACACGTTGGACAAGACTTACATCTCCGCCTACGACAGTGAGACGTTTTCCGATGATTTAGTTAAAGGCGACAACACATTGACTAAATATGGCAAGTATTACGCCAAGGTATTCCTTACTGCATTGCGGACTCTCGACGTATCGTTGTATGGGTTGAAGCATGAGTGCAAGAGTCTGACGGGACAAAAAATCAATTCATCCACCGATCTCGGAAGATTGTTCGTGCGCCACGGCTTTAAGGTTGCGGAAGAAAATAAAGAACACTGGGAGCTGCAAAACAGAACAGTCATCAGCGGGGCGTACGTTTCCAACAGAATTAACTATAGGGTCAGCGGCGCGAAAGGGAATGAGCATCTTAAACAGTGCGAATCAAAGAAACGCAATGATGATCACTTCAATGTGTTTGATATGATTAGATGCCTAGTAACTCACGTCAAGCAGTACTTCGAAGTTTGCCACTATTCCACTTCCACAGCGAAGAGACAACCATGCTCCGTATATGAGATGCTCATATGGCTCTCGGGTCTTCCACATAACAAAGTGTATGATGCGTTGTTAACTGACGGTCTCAGTGCACCGTTTGAAGATCCAGACAAGCAGACGAAGGAGGTGGACGGTGATGCTGACTTCACTGTATCTGACCTGCAAGAGTCGCATCTAGATGCGTACCCTAAACAAATCACGTATAAGAGCGTCGCTAAAGTCTTGGACCATGTATGCTCAGCGTCGTATGACGTCTTGACAACTATTGCTGGGACCGGTAACGTACTAACAACCTACGCAGTAGATTACTGCACCAACTCACATGGCCTCTATTACCCGTCCACAGGAGAAGACTGCCTTCATACTGTGCTTGACATCCTCCGCCGGCTGTTACCGCAACTCAGATACTTGTTCAACCGTTGTAATGTGAAAGCTGAAAACTACGGCTGGCGTGACTGCCGTTACGGTAGTGCCGTTGACTTCTCAACTTGGCAATGTAACGACCACTCAAGCGACGAATCAAACACCAAACCAAATGACCAACCAAACAGCGAACCAAATAGCGAACCAAATTGCCGACCAACGTCTCCATTAATGTCGTATCTAAACGACTGCCTTCCTGGCCACCTACCTCATAGGCTCACATCGATAGGATGTAAGTCTGAGTGCAAGACATGCCCTGGTAGTAAACCCGGAATGCCATGTCTGACTCCATTAGGTTTCAGAGCATTTTCCGGATCAACTAAGACGGGTATAAGTATATATGAAACACTTTGGCTTTTCTTTGGTAACGGTCTAATTTCATCGCTGTTTTGCCTTGTACCTACTCCGCCTAGGACACTGCCAGAGCATTTCCAGTTTGCGTTGTGCTTAGGTAGGAGTTTGAATGGAGATGTTAATCATTCAATCAAAAATGTATTCGAATCGTCCATAGACGACTTGTCTATTAAACTCTATGATCCGGCGACCAAATTCACTGATGCACTTCGTGATGTTTATGGTAACAACCATAACCACAAAAGTGCAAGGCCTGCCGATTTGTCGAGTCTGTCAACAACAACATCATGCGTACACCCTAAGAGGGAAAGCATTTATTGTTCTCCATACCTCGCGGCGCAATGCCAGGATTACTATTCGTATCTTGCGAGTAAATATGCCAATGTATACCTTTCATGGGCTCTTTACCTCCCGTGGGCATTGTTCAAATATCTCCAGAGCCTACTTCAAGATTTCCGCAATATATCGTGCCGTGATTCCGGATGCCATGGATGCACGCAAACCGAAATTTGTAAAGGTGGGCAGCATGGTGTCGACTACAACTGCAGATGCTACAGCGTTGTAAAATGTCGAGGCGTAGCAAGCATATTCTACAGTTATGGATTCGCATTTGGCGATTCAAAACAATTACTGGAAGCAGACGAACAAAGACGATATTGCTACCATTTCTACAATCAGCTGCAGAACGTCCTTAAATCCAAATATTTTGAAACGCTATTCACGGAATGCGACAACTTCCTGTTCACCATCAGACAGCCGTTTATATGGCTCAACGTCGCGCTCTGGTCACTCTCCCTATTCTACCTCATTTGCGTCATGGTTGGCAGACTGGATGTGCTCCATATCAAATCACATCTGAGGATACCGTCGTCGCACAAGATAACGGCGCAATCGCTGTTGGCTGCAGCGCAAGTCGGAAGGCTTGCCAAGATATCGTATCTACAACCGTAGTTGTATTCACATTTGTAATTCACAACAACTCACGTAACTACTCACTTAGCGAATCACCTACTCACCTAACCGACAAACGTAGTCTAATGTCTCGAATTACTCTAGCGGCAACCTGTGAACTGGATAACGTTGAGATTAAGTGATGAGTGAACGACCAGGCAACGTGTTAACCTAGCACACAGGCAACGTGCTGAGCTAGCACCCAGGCAGAGTGGTAACCTAGCACACAGGCAAAGTGTTGACCTAGCAACCAGGCAACGTGCTAAGCTGGCAACCAGGCAACGTGTTATGCCAGCAGCCAAGCAAAGTGATAAGCTGGCACACAGGCAAAGTGCTAACCTAGCACACAGGCAAAGTGATAAGCTGGCACCCAGGCAACGTGATAAGCTAGCACCCAGGCTAAGTGCTAAGCTAGCACCCAGGCAAAGTAGTAAGCTAGCACCCAGGCTAAGTGCTAAGCTAGCAACCAGGCAAAGTGTTAACCTAGCAACCAGGCAAAGTGCTAAGCTAGCACCCAGGCAAAGTGGTAAGCTAGCACCCAGGCAAAGTGCTAAGCTGGCGGATGAACCGTAATTTGGTGGGTGTTGTAGCACGTTGATTGCCTGTTGCGTTGATTCACGCGTTGACTGTGAGAGGTGTCCGCGTTACCCATTGAGTCAGTGTCACGTGAGGCTGGGTGATTTGTTGCTGACGTAGGCGGTCGTGAGGGCCGCGGCGGGTGAGCTAAGTCCTGTGTTGCGAGTCACTGGCAGGGTGGCGTAATCGGCGTTGGCCTGGTTAAGTAGCGTTTATAGGCGGCAATGTAGCGATTGTTAATATCACATTTAGGCACGTAGCCGACACGCTCCGCCAGCATGGCGACGATACCGCGGCTTGTAGCACGGCGCTGCTGCACTATGGGAGTTGAGCGCACGGGGTTCGCTGCAATTTTAATGGCGTTGCGAATAGTGAATAATTTAGAGTGACAGTTGGTGCTAGTCACATGCGTCGTGTCATGGCAGCTGTGGTATCCTGGGCAGCGTGGGTGTCGGTGTCCCGGGCTGGGGGGATACAGGGGTGAGGGTAGGTGTTGATGAGGGGACTGGGAGCGGCAGTGGCACGTGTTGCAGTTGGTGAGTGCGTTGCTTAAGTGATTGATATGCTTGCAGGTTGAGGGGACTGGGAGCGGCAGTGGTAGTGTTGCAGTTGGTGAGTGCTGCTTAGGTGATTGATATGTTCGCAGGTTGAGGGTACTGGGAGCGGCAGTGGTAGTGTTGCAGTTGGTGAGTGCGTTGCTTAAGTGATTGATATGTTTGCAGGTTGAGGGGACTGGGAGCGGCAGTCTTACGTGTTGAAGTTGGTGAGTGCTGCTTGAGTGATTGATATGTCTGCAGGTTGAGGGGACTGGGAGCGGCAGTGGTAGTGTTGCAGTTGGTGAGTGCGTTGCTAGGTGATTGATATGTTCGCAGGTTGAGGGGACTGGGCGCGGCAGTGGTAGTGTTGCAGTTGGTGAGTGCGTTGTTTAGGTGATTGACATGCTTGCAGGCTGAGGGGAGTGGGAGCGGCAGTGGTAGTGTTGCAGTAGGTGAGTGCGTTGCTTGAGTGATTGATATGTTTGCAGGTTGAGGGGACTGGGAGCGGCAGTGGTACGTGTCGTAGTTGGTGAGTGCGTTGCTTGAGTGATTGATATGTTTGCAGGTTGAGGGGACTGGGAGCGGAGCGGCAAGATGGGTTATGGTGACCGATGTATATGTCTTACGAATTGTGTGTATCCTGATTGTGTCTGTTGTGCTTGGTGTTGTGACGAATGTAGAAAATACATGTCTAGCGATTGCAAGGTATGTGCGTCATATTACTATTTCCGTACTAGAGGGTCGAGTTCTTACGATTGCAGCAAATTTAAATGTAAGAAACAATGTAAAGGCAACGAGGGTAAATGTCAATGTGATTGTAAATGTTGTGAAAAAAAACGTGAAGCGGAACGTGAAAAGCTTGCCGCCTCCCAGTCTCTCCCCGGTCCACACTCTCCCCCTGATTCCTCCAGTCTTGAGTCTGAGTCCGTCAGTCGAGCTCAATCGTCCGATCTTCCCACTGTGCAGCCGTATACTGGCGTCCATGATACAGAAAACTCCACCACATTCACCCCGGACCCCCAAGCCATCGCCGCCGTCATCGTTGCTATCATCGTCGCCATCATCCTGCTCGACCTGTGCATCTTCCGCTTTCCGGTGGGCCGCAACATCCGCGATTTCCTCGTCCGCAAGATACCCTTCTGCATCGCGTTCTACAGCTGAACTTAGCGACATGTTAGCGCATAAATTGTTCATCCAAATTCCACTGGCCACCTAACTGGCAACTAAGATCTAATGTTGTAGACAAAGTAACGATTGCGTTGATGATCAATTACATGAGCAGTGAGGTGACTACTTCACTCTCCCTACTCCGCCATCGCCGCCGTCGCCCTCCTCCTCATCGTCATCTGCGCCATGGTCTACTTCCGCATCCGGCCGTTCCACAGGGTGAGGTATCTACTGCGCAGCTAATCACAATGAAGCAACTGGCAACTGACATCTAATGTGCTAGACAGTAATGATTGCGTTGATGACTAATTACATGAGCAGTGAGGTGACTACTTCCTCTCCTCCCTACTCCTCCACATCATGGTCATCCGCCTCGACCTGCTCCACATCAAATCGCATCTACATAGTCCCTCATCACATCGTATCGCCGCGCAATCACTACTTGCTGCTGCACGTGTTAACAAGCTTAACAGAGTGTTTTATCTGCAACCATAATCGTACTCACGTGTTTACTATCTTCACTCACCTAGCATCACCTACTCACCTATACAACTAATTGTTGTCTAATGTTTTGAATTACTAATTAATCGTTGTGTGTGATTGTGTAATTGTTAACTAAAGTGTTGACCAATGTGCTGAGCAATGCGATGACCAAGGTGCTGACCAATGTGCTGACCAAAGTGGTGACCAAGGTGCTGACCAAAGTGGTGACCAATGCCACGACCAAAGTGGTGACCAATGCCACGACCAACGTGGTGACCAATGTGCTGACCTACCACCTGACCAACGTGGTGACCCAAGTGCTGACCAATGCCATAACCAAAGTGCTGACCAACGTGCTGACCAAGGTGCTGACCAATGTGTTGACCAATGCCATGACCAACGTGTTGACCAATGTGCTGACCAATGTGTTGACCAATGTGGTGACCAATGTGCTGACCAAAGTGGTGACCAAGGTGCTGACCAAAGTGGTGACCAATGCCACGACCAAAGTGGTGACCAATGCCATAACCAAAGTGGTGACCAAACACCTGACCAAGTTAGTGGTTACGGCAGCGATGACATGGTCACGGCAGCGATGACATGGTGACCAAGTGATGATTATTATCCACTCTACATCGCCCCTTATCCACTCTACATCGCCACTTTATCCACTTTACATCGCCACTTTATCCACTCCACATCGCCCCTTAACCCACTCTACATCGCCCCTTTATCCACTCTACATCGCTCCCTTATCCACTCCACATCGCCCCTTATCCACTCTACATCGCCCCTTTATCCACTCCACATCGCCCCTTTATCCACTCTACATCGCCCCTTTATCCACTCTACATCGCCCCTTTACACACTCCACATCGCTCCCTAACCCACTCTACATCGCCCCTTTACCCACTCCACATCGCCCTTTTATCCACTTTACATCGCCACTTTATCCACTCTACATCGCTCCCTAACCCACTCTACATCGCTCCTTTACCCACTCCACATCGCCCCTTAACCCACTCTACATCGCCCCTTTATCCACTCTACATCGCCCCTTTACACACTCCACATCGCTCCCTAACCCACTCTACATCGCCCCTTTACCCACTCCACATCGCCCTTTTATCCACTCTACATCGCCCCTTTACCCACTCTACATCGCCCCTTTATCCACTCTACATCGCTCCTTCATCCACTCTACATCGCCCCTTTACCCACTCTCCATCGCTCCCTAACCCACTCTACATCGCTCCCTAACCCACTCCACATCGCCCCTTTATCCACTCTACATCGCCCCTTTACACACTCCACATCGCTCCCTAACCCACTCTACATCGCCCCTTTACCCACTCCACATCGCCCTTTTATCCACTCTACATCGCCCCTTTACCCACTCTACATCGCCCCTTTATCCACTCTACATCGCTCCTTCATCCACTCTACATCGCCCCTTTACCCACTCTCCATCGCTCCCTAACCCACTCTACATCGCTCCCTAACCCACTCTACATCGCCCCTTTACCCACTCCACATCGCTCCTTTATCCACTCTGCATCGCCCCTTTATCCACTCTACATCGCTCCTAATCCACTACACATCGCTCCCTAATCCACCTTACATCGCTCCCTTACCCACTCTACATCGCCCCTTTATCCACTCTACATCGCCCCTTTACCCACTCCACATCGCTCCTTTATCCACTCTACATCGCCCCTTTACCCACTCTACATCGCTCCCTAACCCACTCTACATCGCCCCTTATGCACTCTACATCGCCCCTTATGCACTCTACATCGCTCCCTAACCCACTCTACATCGCCCCTTTACCCACTCTCCATCGCCCCTTTACCCACTCTACATCGCTCCCTAATCCACTCTACATCGCCCCTTATTCACTCCACATCGCTCCCTAACCCACTCTACATCCCTCGAATTACCTCGCCATAATACCGCTATGACCTTTATAAACCATCCTAATAACTTGTCTCTTGTCACCCTTCACTTCCCTCTTCCACCTCTTGCCACTGCCCTGACCATGTGCCGCCTTGGGAGCTTGACAAGAAATTTGACAAAATTTCAAACCTTAGAATCACCTTAAATAACAACCCTACTAACATCCTTAACAACCTCTGCTCCGGCCTTCAAACCTTCCTCGGCTTCAACTCTGCTTCCAAAGGCTACGACGGCTCTGGGATCGTGTACTCAGACCTTGATAGGCTGTGTGATGCAGTGATGGGATTTTTGAGTGGTGTGCTTGGTGCGGTGAAGGATGAAAATGAGGTGACAACTTATGATAAATACATCACTGATCCTGAGAAAAGACTTAATAAAGTAATAGAAAAAGTACAATCTTCAATTGGCTCCGGGCGTGAAGGGCTTGCGGTGTCTGTCGGCGCGGTGAAGGGGTGGTTGGAGGGGTATGAGAGGGAGGTGGGCAAGAAAACAAAAGCAGTGACAGACAGTTTAGCAACGTTAATCAAAGCAAAAATCGAAAAACATGCAAATGAAATTAATCAGCATAATGACCTCAGTACCCAATTGATTTTCCGGGCCCATGTGCTCGGAGATGCAAGCTTTGAAATTGAAAAAATCGAAAATGAACACGTCAATAAATTAGATAACTCTCTTAAGGAAAAAGTACAAAATAAAATTGAACCGATTAAAAAGTCTGTTGCAATGCTGGCAAATTCCGCCAAGCAAGATAAATTTGTGAAGCAGGCGGCGAAGGTGGAGAGTGAGTTGGTGCAACAAAAAATGAAAATTCAACAGGAATTACATTTGAGGTTTCTAAACATATTCAACGGAATTGATAGTCTGAAAGACGCTCGAAAGCAGGGTATGAACGGTATCAAAGACCATTTGAACGATGCTATGAAACTGGTTGATAAAGAGTTGGGGAATCATCAAGACAATTTCAAAAATAATATTTTATATAAATTTGCGGAGATAAAAGATAAATTAAGTGATGTTGATAAGGATCAATTTAGAGGTGGTGTTGACGGTATGACAAGGCTTCGAAATGATGTTACTTCGATAAGGTCGCAGCTTTCTCAAGTTGAAACGCAACTCGGCCAACGAGTTAAAGAGTTGACCGATTGGAATGCTGCGGCAGGAAGCGCTGTGAGTAAGGCGAAGGGGAAATGTAAGCAGATTGTAGAGAAGGTTCATCACGCTGGCGGGGAGCAAAATACGGAAATTGGTAAGAACGATGAGGACTTGAAGAAAAAGGCTTCGGCGCTCCTGAAGGCATATGAGAAGGCTCATGCAGCAGTTGATACATTGGCCAAGAGCACTGTCACTGCCGCTATTGAAGATTTGGAAGAGAACATCAAAACTGATTTGTATACGATCAAAGAAGGAATAAAAAGTGGATTGAAGCAGGTTATTGATGCTCTTAAGGCAGGGATTGCTAATGCTATGGAAGATGATAGAGGAACCCTTTTCGTGCAAGAGTTCAGTCTTGGTCTAGGAGGCAAATATGGTAATGCTCCAAAGCTGTACGCGTGGGCTGATGCGATAAAGAATAGTAGTACACTCAAAGATGCTATAGGAAATTTGCAGTGGAAAAGCAACGCATTTGAAGATTTCAAAAACATATTAAAACAACTTGAACAAAATCAGAGTAGTGCAGGCATTTTTTACGAAGTTCTAAATGAGGATCTTGACGGCAAGGTAGATGGAAAGTTGACCAGTGCAGGTAGAGGTGGAAGTAAAGTAAAACTAAGCGTACTCGGAACATACGAAAAAAATAAAAAACCGGGTTCCAGAAGCAAGTATCAAACACTAGTTACCACAGATATTCCTGATGCTCTGAAAGAGTTCAAGCAGATGGATGCCTTCAAAGGTAAAGAAGATCTTAATAAAGGCACAGTCGCGGAAAGTACAAAAACAGTTGACGACGCCTTTCAAATGATCACCACCCAACTCAACGAAATCGCCGGGCTGGTTGACAGCAGTAAAGGAACGCAGCACACGGCTGATGGCCAGAAAAACGGCGTGAACAACTACCTAGAGGATATTACAAGTTTGCTTGGTAAGGATACAGTTACTCTCACCTCCGATATAAAATCTGCCCACTCATCTGTCCAAGGCCTCGTGACGATAAAAACGCAACTTGAGATGCTAAATAAGGATCATCTTACTGAAGAGTCCGGCCAAATCGTGAAAGCAATCGACGAGATTGTTAAGTTAATACAGGGTCTTGAAGCGGTTCCTAAAAATGTTAATGAAAAGAGGAATGAAGCCGAGCTGCTCATGGAATCCCTGAAGAACAGACTCGATGGCCATCTCTCTGCCATAGAAATGAAGATCACAGATGCCGACCGTATTATGTCTGCTGCCATTGTTGTGCTCGAAAATGCTCTTCAAGAAGCTCGCCGAAATGCCGAACAATCCGTCACCTCCGCCTTCTCCACCCTTACCTCCGAGGTCCGCTCCCTCTTCGCCGACGCCCACAAAGCCGACCTTGCTGCGCTCAAGACGCTCGTCGACGGGCAGAAGGAGGAGATTGAGGGGATCATCAGATCTGCAAAAATTACAGGTGTGATGGGATTGATAAGGAAAATGCATCCTAATAAAAGCGACTTTGAACAAATTAGCGAATTTGTGACTCCCGTGAAATTGAAGGCCGTACCAACTAAAGAGGATTTCACTGGCATGTCTTCACACTTCAGGAAAATTGTCGACTCGTTTCTCGAATACACCGAATATCAAGTGTCCACTTCGTCTGGCGATCCTCATAAACGCCTGCCCACCGACCAGTCCGAGAAGGTGAGACATCTCAAGGACGCATTTGATGCCCTTCTTCACTACCTTAAACAAAATGGCGATTTAACTCGGCAGTACCTTTTTGACCATCATTTCGATGATTTACTTGCCTCCCTCAACGCCCTTGTCTCCTCCCTCTCTCCCTCCTTCTCCTCCCCCTCCCCCCTCCTCGCCCCCCTCAAGACCGGCCTCTCCAAATTCGCCGAGCAACTCGGCCACGCGTACGTGAACAGGTATAGTGGGAGGAAACGTTCTGATGACTGGGTAACAACAGAGACTAAAAATGTCGACGACACCCGTAAAACCGAGCAAATTACAAAGTTAACCCCTGAGGGCCGCAACTGCGCCAAGGTCTGCCTGACGATAGTGGAGATGGTGAGTGAGGAGTTGGATGTGTTGAGAGAGAAATGCAAATTAGATTGGCATTCCAAACAAATAGATCGTATTAGTGTTCTTGGTTCATTTTTAGCGAAATGTGGTTACGTTGTTTCCGATAGGGATAAGCAGGACGGTGAACTGCAGCGCAGTGACAAGATGATGGGTGAGAACGTCCTTAGGAAACTGCATGAGAAAAAATTCACTGAGGACGCACAAGTTGACCACCTGCTCAAATGTGAGACAAATAAATATCCAAATGGTGATAAAATTAAAAGTCTTGAGTTTGACATCTTCAACGTTCTCAAGTGCCTCCATCACCACCTTGAAACGTATTACAACATCGGTCACATGGCGACTCTCACTGCCAAACGTAATCCATGTTCCGTGTACGAGATGCTTGTTTGGTGCGCTGGTTTACTGTATAACCCTGTGAACTCAGTAATGCAACACGCAACGATCACTGAGCTTTTCGAAGATCCTGAGAAAGGAAACGCCGAGGACGAGATCATTATGATGCAAGTTGACAAAAACTTCATTGATGCAGCGCCTCACGCCATAAACTATCAAGGCATTGTCACGTCGCTGACCGATCTGTGCGCGCAATCGTATGACGTCTTGACCAGAGTCCTGGGCACCGGCGACGCAGAGACCACGTACGCCAGCGACTATTGCAACAACTCGCATAATTTCTATTATCCGCAGAAAGGCGACGATTGCCTCGACATGTTGCTCGACATATTGCGCCGAATGTTCCCGCCGCTGAAATTCCTGATGCACCAGTGCAGTTACCCGACGGGTATCCATGGCTGGTCCAGCTGCCAGTACGGCAAGGACGTCTCATCAGCTAAGTGGCCATGTAAGGGGCATCCAAAAGACAAACCAAATGACCAACCAAATGATGAACCAACGTGCCAACCAAAATCACCACTTCAATCCTACCTAAACGACTCTCTCGCCGGGTGGTTACCGCATTCCCTAAGTGGCATCGGCTGCAGGCCCAAATGTGCTAATTGTCCGGGAAATAAACCGGGGATGCAGTGCCTGACGCCGCTCGGATTTAGAGGCTTTTCTGGGACCACGAGGACAGGCAGAGACATATGCGACGTGCTGGAGAAATACTTCACCAACACGTATCATACATCGCTATTCAGTCTCGTGCCCAGGCCACCCTCAACGCTTGCGGAGCATCACAGCTTCGTGTTGTCGCTAATGAGGGGTATTAATGCTGAGCAACGCAAGCAAAATCATGGTATCAAAACATTAAGTGAAGCATTTGACACATCCATTTCCAAGCTTACTATCGAGCTGTATAAGGACGCCGGTACACTCACTGATGCGCTTGCCGACGCCTACTGCTCACGTAAAAATAGACATGAAGGAAAGAATCATCTAGTTGCATTTGCTGATTTGGAAAGCCTGTCTATGAAAATAACGTGTCCCGGCAAAGATGCACTCTGCGCTCCTTATCTCTCATCGCTTGCCTCCGACAGCTATTACTACATGACCAACAAAAATACTGACACATACCTCTCATGGGTTACATACTTACCGTGGACGTTTTGGAACTTGCTTAACAGTTTGTACAACTCTTTCTGTGCTATCAATTGCCAAGATTGGGGATGTCGCGGTTGCTTGCGGGGCGATGTCTGTAAGAAGGGATCTCACGGTGTTGTTGATAAGGTCAAACCAAATGCTGTTTGCAAATGCGATTCGATTGTCCAATGCAAAGGTGTCTCCGCAACCTTGTACCAATACGGTTTATGCTTCGGTGAACCATACACTCTGAGTGACGGTAAGACTATGAAGAAATGCTCCGACTTCTGCACTCAACTGAGCAACGTTCTCAACTCGACCTACTTCAGTAAGCTTTTCGAAAAATGCGACGAATTCATTTTCACCATCAGGCAGCCGTTCATATGGCTCAACGTCGCACTCTGGTCACTATCCCTCTTCTACCTCATCTGCGTAATGGTTGGCAGACTGGATGTGCTCCACATACGCTCACATCTGCGAACACCGTCGTCGCACAGGATAACGGCGCAGTCATTATTGGCTGCGGCGCAAGTCGGAAGGCTTGCAAAGATATCGTATCTACAGCCTTAATCGTATTCACGTTTGTAACTCACACAACTCACGTAACATCTCACCTACCATCACCTACTCACCTAACCGACAAACGTAGTCTAATGTCTCGAAGTACTCTAGCGGCAACCTGTGAACTAAATAGCGTTGAGATTAGGTTGACTGAACGACAATGCAACGTGTTGACCTAGCACCCAGGCAAAGTGCTAAGCTAGCAACCAGGCTAAGTGGTAACCTAACACCCAGGCAAAGTGCTAGGCTAGCAGTCAGGCAACGTGCTAAGCTAGCAACCAGGCAAAGTGCTAAGCAAGCACACAGGCAAAGTGACAAGCAAGCAAGCAGGCAAAGTGCTAACCTAGCAACCAGGCAACGTGCTAAGCTAGCAGTCAGGCAACGTGCTAAGCTAGCAACCAGGCAAAGTGTTAAGCAAGCACACAGGCAAAGTGATAAGCAAGCACACAGGCAACGTGTTGACCTAGCACGCAGGCAAAGTGCTAAGCTAGCAACCAGGCAACGTGTTAAGCAAGCACACAGGCAAAGTGATAAGCAAGCAAGCAGGCAAAGTGCTAACCTAGCAACCAGGCAACGTGCTAAGCTAGCAGTCAGGCAACGTGCTAAGCTAGCAACCAGGCAAAGTGTTGACCTAGCAGCCAGGCAAAGTGCTAAGGTAGCAACCAGGCAAAGTGGTAAGCAAGCTACCGAGCTAAGTGTTAACCTAGCAACCAGGCAAAGTGGTAAGCTGGCAACCAGGCAACGTGCTATGGTAGCAACCAGGCAACGTGTTAAGCAAGCACACAGGCAAAGTGATAAGCAAGCACACAGGCAACGTGTTGACCTAGCACGCAGGCAAAGTGCTAAGCTAGCAACCAGGCAACGTGTTAAGCAAGCACACAGGCAAAGTGATAAGCAAGCACACAGGCAACGTGGTAACCTAGCACCCAGGCAACGTGTTAAGCTAGCACCCAGGCAACGTGTTAAGCTAGCACCCAGGCAAAGTGTTGACCTAGCACGCAGGCAAAGTGCTAAGCTGGCGGATGAACCGTAATTTGGTAGGTGTTATAGCACGTTGAGTTACGCGTTGACTGTGAGAGTCGTCTGCGTTGCCCATTAAGTCAGTGTCACGTGAGGCTGGGTGATTGGTCGCTAACGTAGGCGGTCGTGAGGGCCGCGGCGGGTGACCTAAGTCGTGTGTTGCGAGTCACTGGCAGGGTGGCGTCATCCGCGTTGGCCTGGTTAAGTAGCGTTTATAGGCGGCAATGTAGCGATCGTTAATGTCACATTTAGGCACGTAGCGGACACGCTCCGCCAGTATGGCGTCTATACGCGGCTCGTAGCACGGTGCTGCTGCACTGTGGGAGTTGAGCGCACGGGGTTCGCAGCAATTTCAATGGCGTTGCGAATGTTAAATAATTCAAAGTGACGGTTGGTGCTGATCACATGCGTCGCGTCAGGCGTGGCTGTGGTATCCCGGGCAGCGTGGGTGTCGGTGGCCCGGGCTGGGGGGATACAGGGGTGAGGGTTAAGTAAGTCATGTTGCAGTTGGTGAGTGCTTGCGTAGTGATTGATATGTTTGCAGATTGAGGGGACTGGGAGCGGCAGTGGTACGTGTTGCAGTTGGTGGGTGTTTGCGTAAGTGATTGATATGTCTACAGGTTGAGGGGACTGGGAGCGGCAGTGGTACGTGTTGCAGTTGGTGAGTGCTGCTTGAGTGATTGATGTCTGCAGGTTGAGGGGACTGGGAGGGGAGAAGGAAGATGGCTTGGGACGATTGTACGTGTGCTAATAACTGTAAGAAACCTAATTGTAAGTGCTGTCCCTGGTGTTGTAATGGATGTATAAAAAGGTGTTTACAATGTTTCAATTTGTCTGTTGTGCGCAAAAGCGGAGCACCGTGCTACTTTCCGGAATGTGTTGGTTGTAAGACTAACACGTGTCCATGTCCATGTTGTGAAAGAAAACGTCCTACCCACTATTATAATACTCATACTGGCCGACACTTCACTGTCGCTGCCTCCGACCGTCTCCATCAGATTCCCACTCAACAGCTCTCTAACAGAGTTTCTACTCAAGAATCTGCCACAGATACCAATTCCTCCCCCGCCCCTTACATCATCGTCCCCGTCGCCCTCATCATCGTCGTCATCTGCGTCATGGTCTACTTCCGCATCCGGCCGTTCCACAGGGTGCGGTATCTACTGCGCAGCTGATCACAATAACCTAACTGGCGACTATATATAATGTTGTAGACAGTAATGGTTGCTTGATGGCAAATTACATGAGCAGCGAGGTGACCAATGTGCTGACCAAGCACCTGACCAAGGTGTTGACCTATGTGCTGACCAAAGTGGCGACCTATGTGCTGACCAAAGTGCTGACCAATGCCACGACCAATGCCACGACCAATGTGCTGACCAATGCCATGACCAAAGTGGTGACCACGTTAATGGTTACGGCAGCGATGACATGGCTACGGCCAGCGATGACATGGTTACGGCAGCGATGGCATGGACACGGCAGCGATGACATGGTTACGGCAGCGATGACATGGTTACGGCAGCGATGACATGGTCACGGCAGCGATGACATGGTCTCGGCAGCGATGACATGGTTATGGACACGGCAGCAAGGACATGGTCACGGCAGCGATGACATGGTCACGGCAGCGATGACATGGCTACGGCAGCGATGACATGGTTACGGCAGCGATGGCATGGACACGGCAGCGATGACATGGTTACGGCAGCGATGACATGGTCACGGCAGCGATGACATGGTTACGGCAGCGATGACATGGTCACGGCAGCGATGACATGGTCACGGCAGCGATGAGATGGACACGGCAGCGATGACATGGTACGGCAGCGATGACATGGTTATGGACACGGCAGCAAGGACATGGTCACGGCAGCGATGACATGGTCACGGCAGCGATGACATGGCTACGGCAGCGATGACATGGCTACGGCAGCGATGACATGGTTACGGCAGCGATGGCATGGACACGGCAGCGATGACATGGTTACGGCAGCGATGACATGGTCACGGCAGCGATGACATGGTTACGGCAGCGATGACATGG
>NW_012237295.1:0-8878 GCF_000981445.1 Babesia bigemina
CAATTTTCTCATTGTACTGCCTCACCCTGCTAGTGACACGGTCCACGACGCTCGTGAAGCCTTCAACACCTGAACATAATTTGGCATTTATTTCACGAATTAAACGGTCTAAAAACATTGTCTTACCTGCTTCATAAGGCTGTTTCTCGCTGACATCCTTGAGCACCTGATACAAAAATCCCATCACCCCGTCACACAGCCTATCCAGGTCAGAGTAGACGATGCCAGTGCCGTCGTAGCCTTTGGACTCAGAGTTGAAGCCGAGGAATTTTTCGAGGCCAGTGCAGAGGTTATTAAGGATGTTAGTAGGGTCATTTAACGCATTATTAGAATTCTCATGAAATCCACAGAGCTTCTGCACTTTCTTCAAAGCCTCCAACTTGGACTGCAATTTGTCTGAGTCAGCAGAGGGAGAGGGGGGAGGAAGAGAAGGATTTTGAAGCGATTGAAGCTTCTTAAGTTTATCATCAGTAAGCTGAATATCTTTCTTAACTTGTTACTAAGCTCACTAATTTTTAGGTTGTCAACAGACTGGCCACCAGAGTTGTCAGACACAGAAAGGTTAGTAACAAGAGAATTGTAAACATCATTTAGGTCATTTTTAAGGTCGGAATTATTGTCGAAACAAGCTTTAATAGCATTCTTAACGGCTTTCTTAACACTCTCACTCTCACCAACAAATCCTCCAAGTTGACCAGCAAGGTGACCAAGGCTAATGAGCTTGGACTCAATGTCCTCCAAAGCTTTTTTAGTAGCATCATCAGTGAGAGAATGGTCGGCATCAACAAGTTATTATAATGATTTATGGAGGTCATAGCGTTAATATAACGAAGTAATTCAAGAGATTTGGAGATAGGGTGAACATGGTCAGGGCAGTGGCAAGAGGTGGAAGAGGGGAAGTGAAGGGTGACAAGGCACAAGTTACTATTGTGGTTTATAGAGGTCATAGCGGTCTTAGGGCGAGGTAATTCAAGGGATGTGGAGTGGGTTAGGGAGCGATGTAGAGTGGGTTAAGGGGCGATGTAGAGTGGATAAGGGAGCGATGTAGAATGGGTAAAGGGGCGATGTAGAGTGGGTTAAGGGGCGATGTAGAGTGGATAAAGAAGCGATGTAGAGTGGGTTAGGGAGCGATGTAGAGTGGATTAGGGAGCGATGTAGAGTGGAAAAAGAGCGATGTACAGTGGATAAAAGGGCGATGTGGAGTGGATAAAGGACGATGTGAACTGGTTAAGGGCGATGTAAAGTGGCTTAACGAGCGATGTGAGTGGATAGAGGGCGAATGTAATGGGTAAAGGGCCATGTAAGTGGTAAAGGACCATGTAAGTGGTAAAGACGATGTGTAGAGTGGGTTAGGGAGCGATGTAGAGTGGGTAAGGGAGCGATGTGGAGTGGGTAAGGGAACGATGTGGAGTGGATAGAGGAGCGATGTAGAGTGGGTAAAGGGGCGATGTAGAGTGGGTAAAGGGGCGATGTAGAGTGGATAAGGAGCGATGTAGAGTGGATAGAGGGGCGATGTAGAGTGGATAAGGAGCGATGTCAGGTGGGTTAAGGGGCGATGTAGAGTGGGTTAAGGGGCGATGTAGAGTTGATAAAGGGGCGATGTAGAGTGGGTTAGGGAGCGATGAAGAGTGGGTTAAGGGGCGATGTAGAGTGGGTTAAGGAGCGATGTGGAGTGGGTTAGGGAGCGATGTAGAGTGGATAAAGGGCGATGTAGAGTGGATAAAGGGGCGATGTAGAGTGGGTTAGGGAGCGATGTGGAGTGGATAAAGGGGCGATGTAGAGTGGGTTAGGGAGCGATTACAGGAGGTGAAGGAGCGATGTAGAGTGGGTTAAGGGGCGATGTAGAGTGGATAAAGGGGCGATGTGGAGTGGGTTAAGGGCGATGTGGAGTGGATAAAGGAGCGATGTGGAGTGGGTTAAGGGGCGATGTGCAGTGGATTATAATCACCACTTAAGTCACCACTGTCATCGCTGCCGTAACCATGTCATCGCTGCCGTGACCATGTCACCGCTGCCGTGACCATGTCATCGCTGCCGTAACCATCAACTTGGTCATGGCATTGGTCACCACTTTGGTCATGGCATTGGACAACACATTGGTCAACACTTTTGTCATGGCATTGGTCAGCACTTTGGTCAGCACCTTGGTCAGCACTTTGGTCAGCACATTGGTCAGCACCTTGGTCAGCACCTTGGTCAGCACGTTGGTCAGCACATTGGTCAGCACTTTGGTCAGCACATTGGTCACCACTTTAGTTAACTATTACACAATCACATACAACGGTTAATGAGTGATACAACAGATTAAACAACAATGCATAAGTTAGGTGAGTAGGTGATATGCTAGGTGAGTGTAGATAGTAAACACGTGAGTACGATTATGGTTGCAGATAAAACACCCTGTTAAGCTTGTTAACGCGAGCAGCAGCAAGTAGTGACTGAGCGGCGATACGATGTGATGAGGGTGAGTGCAAATGCGATTTGATGTGGAGCAGGTCGAGGCGGATGACCATGATGTGGATGAGGTACAGGACAGAGAGGAGCCAGAGCGCTACGTTGAGCCAGATGAAGGGGGCGCGAATTTGGAAGATGAATTGGGGTATTGTGACATGGACCAATTTGGCAAGCGGATGCCCATCTACTTCTTTTTCATTGGTAACGCTTTTCAATACCATACACAAATCTTTGCACGTGCGCTTGGTTGTCTTGGCAGATAGACTATTGCAATCTCCAAGTACGAAACCATATTTGTAGAAAGTGGGACGCATGAATTTGCAGTCAACTATGGATCCACATGATTCATCATGAGCAGAACCTGGAGACATCGGCAACTCAGTTGCTGTACATTTATTCCTACATTTACTGACACGGCACCTAGAGCCAGTAGAATTGCAGTTAGTAGCGCATTCTTTGTACAGCTGTTTTAGCAAATCAAGGAATGACTCTGTGCAGTAGACAATCCAAGACAGATATTTGTCTGCATTTTCTTTTGTGAAAGTAGCGCACATATCTTGACAAATCGGCCTCAAGTATGGACCGCAAGGATGAGATGAAACAGATGATGAATTGGTATGGCAATCAACAAGTGCGTATAGATCGCCCGTAATATGCGAGCTCTTCTGGCTTGGGGGCTTCGTGCCATGGTCCCTGTGCTTGAATATGGTAGTGATGTCCAATTCGGTTTGGGGATTCTCGAAGTTAGAATCCATGACAGCTTTATGGAATGCGTCTTCCCTGTGCATCTGACGTGTTCCGGCAGCCTTGTCCCACTCATTAAGCAGAGTGCAATAGAAAGCGAACATGTCACCTAAAGTTTTCGGTGCACTAGGGAGGATGCATTTGAGTTGACTGCAGAGTTTTGTTAGAGGCGACATTTTGCTACCGCAGAATTCATGAAGCGTATTCAATATATGTTCACCAGTGTATCTGTGTGACGCCATTTGACTAATTTCTCCGAATCCCATGGGCGTATTACAAGGACCACCGGAGTGATTTTTTAATGAACATTGCAGTTTACCTTTCTCGAATTTTAGATGATGCGGTAGGAAACCCTGCAACCCATCTTCTAAAAACGATTGAAGCGGCGACTTAAGCCCGCAGTTGACTGTTTGGTTGCACTTTTGGTTACAACTTTGGTTATGACTTTGGTCAGCACGTTGCTCAGGGCATTGGATGTTGTTGCACTTCCAGTTAGACCCACCGATATCACGACCATACCAGCAGTTGGCCCAGCCGCTGAGATCACTGGAATAACATTGACGATACAGGAAATAAAGTTGATGGTGAACGCGTGTCACGATATCAAACAAGCAGCATACTAGTGTTATCATATCGGCGGGATATGCAAATTTATCTGCGTTGGTGTTGAAGTCGCAAGCGTAACGTCCTTCTGCGTGACCATAGCCTAGTACGGCAACTAGTATGGTCTCCGAGTAGACACAAACATCGCGAAGGCTGGCCGATAATCTTGGAGCCGTGATATCGTGAGGATAGGCTGCCAGGGATACTTCTTTTTCAACACCAACAGCTATACCGTCTTCCGTATTAGCTTCAACGGCACCTTCGTCCGGCTTTTCAAATAGATCTTCGAAGCCGTTGAGTGTCAGTTCTGTGTACACGCGATTATGCGTGAGACCAGTCAGCCAAAGCAGCATATCGTAGACGGACGATGGATGTCTGCCGGTTGAGGAACTGGTTACGTGGCAGACACGGTAATACGTTTCAAGGCAATCATACAGGAAGTCAAGTATGTCAATTGCGCTGATAGTTTTTTCATCGCCATTATCACGATTGTGGTTAGATGACAGCCAATGTTTGACTTGTTTAAGCTTCTCACTTCCGTTGACCATTGCTTTTAATTTCTCATTAATACTTTGGCAACTCATTTCATTACGCAGTTCACCGTTTTGCATTCTGGCAGAATCTGATACAGCGTAACCGACCCCTTTAAAGCACAATCCGAGAGGATTATTTTTGTCATGTAAGTTAAGTTTAAACGTTTTCCATGAATAGACGCATTTTGATCGCATTTCACTAACATCGTTAGACATGATTGAGATCATGGTGAGGAAGACTTTTGACAAATCCCTTCCTTCCGCAGTCAAGTCATACTTCTCCACTACCCCCCTTAGACTAGATTCTTGTTTATAGTCTTTAATTAGCTCGCCTTTCAACGTCTGATGATCATACACGCTTATGTAAACCTTCCTCAATTCGTCTACAAACTGGGACAAACCTCCGGTGACACTGTCCATTGTCGGAGTGTTTGGCTTAGAGAAGTCTTCCGGTTTCATTTTGCTGATCGCGCCACTCAACTTATCGAGCATCTCAGGTACCTGACTATCGTACCTATTTGTTTCCTTGAGGTGATCAAGTAAGTCATTAAATGAGGCATTGATGTCACCAAGCATCGAGGTGTATAGCGTCTCTTCAGTTGGAGTCTTTTGGTTCTTTTTATTTTCCTCGTTATGTAGTCTCTTAATTTCACCGTTAATATATGCCTTAAGCGGCCAGAAAAACTTTTGGAAATTCTTGGACAACTTTTGAAACGTTGCTTTATTATCCAGTGGTGGCCGGGATAGTTCGTCTGCAACTTCTTTAAGTAATTGCATATTCACATTCGACGTATCATTACCATTAATCCTCCCCTGCAACGTCCGCATGAAACCCTTAAAGCCGTGCTTCCTGTCGGTGTCAATCTCGCCGGGCAGGAGCTTTAGTTCCCTCTGCACCTTGTCGGCGAAGGCCTGCAGCATGTCTTTGACGGACGTCACGTAGTTTTTGTTGGCCTGGGTGATGAGCTTGTTGGTTGCTTCTTGGACTTCCTTGTCGACGAAACCGTGTATACTGCTGATGCATTTATACTTTTCGTTTTGGGCGAATCGTTGTAGTTCAGTGACCGATGTGATGACAGGTTCCAGTTGATCGCGAAGCACGTTGACGATGTCGTCGTGGATTTTTTGGAGTGTGCCCCTAGTAGCCGCAGATTTGTCACCGTGTTCTTTACGGCCGATGTTTCTCTGAATCGCCTCCAACTGTGTTTTGACTTTTGTGCCAGCTTCTGAGATCGCCGTCTTAAGCTTGTCGAGATTGGATGTGATTTCGGCGGACAAAGTTGTAAATATTTGTGCATTTTGTGTAGCTGTTTTTTCAGCGTCGAAATCCGAATTAGCCTTAGCTTTAATTCCTTCGAGCGCGGCGTCGATTTCGCCTTTGATCGTCACGAAGCCTTTGACGGAGGTGTGATCAGTCATTTCAGCGGCGGTGAGGTTGACCGTTTCGGTGTTTGATAGCATCCTTTCAATATCCTCCAGGTAACCATTGACGGTAGAATTCACCTCATCCTTTTTAACAAGCTTCTCAACGGCTTCAGTGAATTTGTCGAGATTGGTGTCGACGGTGGAGCGCAGGGTGGAGAAGGTTGTGTTGTGGAAGTTTTGATCGCCATTTCCATCGTTGTCAACATTTTTCAAATAATCTGCATTTTTGTTCAGATCGTTTTCAATCTTTTTGATCGCCGCGGGGAGTAGATTCTTCTTCAGCGCATCGTCCATCGTTTTCACTGCCGTCAATGCCTCCCTGACCAATGTAGTAACTTTCTGTTTAGCATCTAACGCCTTCTTTCGTAATTCGTCCGCTTTTTGTTGCAATATCTGCGCCGAGTCGGTCACTTTTTGTCTTCCCCCCTCCGCACTTGCACCTTTATCTCTTCCATTCAACTTTTTAACCACCTTCTCACACTTCTCCTTCGCCTGCTTAACAGCTGCGTCGCCCGCTGCTTTCCACTTGGTCAACTCGTTAACTTTTTCCGTTTTGGCCTTATCAACTCCCTCCTCAACTGACCGTTTTGCACCCTCAAATTTCCAGTAAAGATCAGTAGCCTTTTTGCTCAAGTCTTTTGCCTTGCCGCTGATTTCATCCTGATTTTGCCAGCCGATACTTTTATCAATAATTCCTTTCATATCCTTCATTGCCTTTCCCACGTCTATGTCCGCATGGTTAATCCACTTTGCCAAATCGTCAATATACTCTCTTATCTTACTTTCAATCTCTTTGAGCACCTTCAAAATTTCTGCAACCCTCTTCTCCACATTGTTCATTAGTTCAGTAACGTCTTTGTTGATCTTATCATTCACGCACTTCTTAAGCGATGTGCACGTCTGTTTTATCAATTCAATCGTCTCCTCCAAATTTCTTTTCTGCGTGGCCGACAACGTTGTAAGCCTATTGGCTTCATGCGACACGTTGTCCCTGGCGTTGTTGATTTTTGATCTCAAGTCAGAGTTTAAGTCCTTAAATTGTTCTTTGAGTTCAACTTTGGAACGTCTACTGAATTCGTCTCTTGTTATGTTATTGAAACCGTTGTTAAAGTCTTCACCTTTTTGACCGTACTCCTTGGCCAGGGCCTGGGCTGACTCCACGGCCTTGGAAAGTAAAGGGTCATGAGTGAGATTATTTTCATTTATGGCGTTCAACTTTTTTGTTAATTCAGTTTCAACGTGATTTCGCATTTTAGTTACAACGCTTTGCATATCATCGTTCCCCTTTCTAACACTCTCATTATACTCCCGCACCCTCTGCGCCACCTGCGCAATGACACTAAAACCCTTACGCCCGGTGCATAATTTAGGCTTTAATTCACTCTCAACAAACTGTTTTAAGTCATTTTTACCCACACTGTAAGGCTGTTTCTCGCTGACATCCTTAAGCACCTGATACAAAAATCCCATCACCCCGTCACACAGCCTGTCCAGGTCAGAGTACACAATGCCACTGCCATCGTAGCCTTTGGAAGCAGAGTTGAAGCCGAGGAAAGTCTCGAGGCCAGTACACAAATGTGTTAAAATATTATTATTTTCACTAGTTTTATTAAGTGATTCAGCAAATTCAGCAAGCTTATGCACAGTCTGCAAAGCAGACAACTTGGACTGACAGTCAGATAAACGCTTGGAATCTTCTTCAGTTAGAGGATTATTTTGGCTAGTTTGCTTAGTTTCAAGAGACTTTTTAATGTTGTTAACACGTTCAATTTCATTTTTAATTTTCTCACTAAGGGACGAGTTGGCAGACACAGTAGGCTTAGCAGGCAAAGGAGCCGAGGCGCCAGACGAGGCGACATTAGAAGAAGCATTAGCGAGAGGGTATTGCTTGTTTAGAGAGTCATAAGCTTTACCTATAGCCTCCTCAATCAACTTTTTCAAAGCTTGAGACAACTTGGTAAGACCATCACCACTACCACCATTCCCATACCTAACCTGGATCAACCAGTCGATGGACTCAGTCAGAAGGGAAGTGAAGGGTGACAAGGCACAAGTTATTATAATGGTGTAAGAAGGTCATAGCGGTATTATGGCAAGGTAATTCGAGGGATGTAGAGTGGGTAAGGGAGCGATGTAGAGTGGGTAAAGGAGCGATTTAGAGTGGATAAGGGAGCGATGTGGAGTGGATAAAGGGGCGATGTAGAGTGGGTAAAGGGGCGATGTAGAGTGGATTAGGGAGCGATGTAGAGTGGATAAAGGGGCGATGGAGAGTGGGTTAAGGGGCGATGTAGAGTGAATAGAGGGGCGATGTGTAGTGGGTAAGGGAGCGATGTAGAGTGGGTAAAGGAGCGATGAAGAGTGGGTTAGGGAGCGATGTAGAGTGGATGAAGGAGCGATGTAGAGTGGGTTAGGGAGCGATGTAGAGTGGGTTAGGGAGCGATGTAGAGTGGATAAAGGAGCGATGTGGAGTGGATAAAGGGGCGATGTAGAGTGGGTAAAGGAGCGATGTAGAGTGGATAGAGGGGCGATGTAGAGTGGATAAAGGGGTGATGTAGAGTGGGTAAAGGGGCGATGTAGAGTGGGTTAGGGAGCGATGTAGAGTGGACAAAAGGGGCGATGTAGAGTGGGTTAGGGAGCGATGTAGAGTGGGTTAAGGGGCGATGTAGAGTGGGTTAAGGAGCGATGTGGAGTGGATAAGGGAGCGATGTAGAGTGGATAAAGGGGCGATGCAGAGTGGGTAAAGGGGCGATGTAGAGTGGATAAAGGGGCGATGTAGAGTGGGTTAGGGAGCGATGTAGAGTGGATTAGGGAGCGATGTAGAGTGGGTTAAGGAGCGATGTAGAGTGGGTTAGGGAGCGATGTAGAGTGGGTAAAGGGGCGATGTGGAGTGGTTAAGGGGCGATGTAGAGTGGGTTAGGAAGCGATGTAGAGTGGGTTAAGGGGCGATGTAGAGTGGTTAAAGGGGCGATGTGGAGTGGGTTAGGGAGCGATGAAGAGTGGGTTAAGGGGCGATGTAGAGTGGGTAAAGGAGCGATGTAGAGTGGGTTAAGGGGCGATGTGGAGTGGATAAAGCAGCGATGTAGAGTGGACAAAAGGGGCGATGTAGAGTGGGTTAGGGA
>NW_012237296.1:0-6879 GCF_000981445.1 Babesia bigemina
CTCGTTAAACCAGTAATATACCCTGAATCCCAGTAACTGAACTAATATGTATGTTATGTGCTTGTGTTATTGGCAATACGGTTCATTAATCGCCTTAAATCAACTGGTGGTAGGCTCGGCCATGATGGCCGATGGCGGTGCGGTACATACACTTGGTAATTAACACCTTGCCTGCATTACCGGGCCATAGATATATTCTAATATATGTCTCGGCAATTATGCTCGGGATTCCTTCACTGGTGGCCTGATTTCCTGTTGCCGACTCACCTCTGTCTACAACTGAAAGAGACCACACACATTCGCCTGTCCCGCGTCCATTAGGCTACCAGTGCCATGCCGTCCATAGCTGAGCTGCGCAGCCGCCTGGCTCGCGCGCTAGCGGAAAGCAATCTGGGAATACATGCTAACAGAGCGTAGAGTACATCCCTAGGGCTTTTATTACCAAGGTAATGACCGCGAGCATTTTTGCATAATTTCGTATGAAACTTGGATACTCCGCTAAGGAATATGGAAAGTGCTCTTTCAATTTCACTTTGAGTAAAACCTTTATATCTGTTTTTAAGCAGCCTTTTCAGTCGATTGGCAACGCTGCTTTGCATACCCGTCTTGTCATCTTTCAACCAATAAAGAAATTCCATACACTCCTTAAGGGTATTGAAAGCAGGAATCGTACCTTTCGCCGCCATCGTGCCCTGTTCCAGTTACCCACTGAACCACTCTCACAAAACACCACTGCTAGCCTCCAGGACTATGTGAACTGGGAGACACTAGAGTGATCACCCACTAATCCACCCTTACAAATCACCACGTCTAGCCTCCAGGACTATGTGAACTGGGAAACACTGGAGTGATCACACCTCCAGGGTGACACCTCTTAATGCAGCACGGCAGACAACTAAGTGTGCTGAGTGAAAGGGTTATGAAGTAAGACGTAGAGTGACAACAATACGCATCATATTAAAACAATGACACACCTAAACCATCATCATAAATCCATGAACCATCACAAGAATCCTATAGACACACCACTCACCAGAGGAGGGAATGCGACAAGCCGAGGCAGCCATGCTGGAGTGAGAGCGTGGAGCATGATTGGAGAGGTGCGTTGTCAAGACAGTGTACCATACTTGAATCGTTGGGTCTTCCGTTCCGGTGTCTGGCTCGTGCTATCTCGGCGCTTGGCGTGCGTTACTGTTCAAAAGCCCGCAGATTTTCTCAGACCCGGAACGCCGCCTTGCCTCTGCGCCTCTCACGCTACATTCGCGCCGCAATCGTGGATTCCACGCTTCGATGCCGCCAGTTACACCACATCGAACGCGAATCACGCCCTGGTTCGTCCCCAGCAATATGCATGCAAACGATGTCGTTTTCTATCGCACCAATCTACAACTCATAACGCACCACGCATCCCAACGCACTGCCAACCAAAATCCAGGTAAACGATGAATCCAAGATTAAACCCCGTCCGTAGTGAAAACATAGTCAAAATTGCCTTCAAAAATGTTAGTAATTTGGTTAGTAAAACGCTGATCAACTGGTCAAATTGCAATACCATTTTTTGACGGTCCGTCAACGTTTCGTATACAGCAAAAATTATCTCAATAGAAATTTTTTAGTCCATTCCTAGACTTTACAATTTGCGTTTTTATTTTAATTTAAGGTGTCAGGCTAAGTGCGTAGTTTCGACTATTTTTTGTTTATTTTTTTATTTGCACCTGTCCACATAGTTACCTAAATCTCAAAAGATGTTTTATAAATATATTAAGGGAGTTGGAATCTTCTGTGATTTTGGGGGAAACTTTGAGAAACGTGTTTTCTCGGGTTTATCACAGAAAGGAAATTTTTCCGATGTCACTGGGGGGTGTATTGAAGGCCAAAAGTGCGGAATTAAAGCGGCAACATCGCGAGGCGAAAGGCGGCCACACAGGCGCGCTGGATAGACGAACAAGGTACCAATGGAGAGCTCACAAGAAGTGCAGCTGAGCAGTCAAATCGATGAGGACGGAGACCTCATGGTTATTGACGTGGACGTCCCCGATGGGATGGACATCGATGCTCCGCTTGCCACCGTGGGGCGCCGAGAGTGTCGGCAACCCGAAAGGCGGCATGAATCCAGAAAACCGGTACAAAGCGGTGTTCAGGGCCCTAAAGGTAAACCCACAAATTCGAAGGGGGCCGGCCGTGGCGGCGAAAGCCGGCCAATCCCGCAGGCAAGCCGGAAACGACACCAGCCCGGAACCACTCCGGCTGTGAAGGGCGCTGGAAACAAAGCGCGGAACGGCGGTCCCCAGGGCCAAAAGGGTAACAACCGGAAGGCCAAAAAGACAGGAAACACGGCTCAAACGCCGCCTGTCGTGGTTTGCAACGCCGGGCCGAGTTCCTCGGAACGCGCACCCGTGTGTGTGCAGACACTGTCTACCCTGCAGCCACCGGCAGGGGAGGTTGTCGGAAACGGTGGCTGCCGCTCTCCGACCGTGTATTCCATATCGTCGGATGACTTTATGGACGTGGACGAAGAGGAACCTGAGCAAGTCGGGCCTGTGAGAGAATCAAACAACAGTATAGCACCGGGCACCGCCAGTGAGGTGGCGCTCACTGAGACGGCTGCGTTGCCGAGGGCACCCGAAGGGCACGCCCCGCAGGCTGAACGGGCCGGGAACACGCCACAAATGCCGCCGAACTACGCTAGGCTGAATGCCAAGTTACAGTTCCTGCACTGTGTCATGCGTCAGATCGATGGACCATGGTGTCATTGGGTACCGGACGTCTACAAGGCAGTAGTGACGAAGTATCAGAGGATGCCACGAGGAGGATGGAAAGTCCTCGCGGAATATGCCAACGAGCATTTCGAATTCCACAAGACCCACAAGGAGGTGGAGCAGATGGCAAGACAGGTAGTCGCCAAAGCAGCGCGGAGCCAACCGACGGACGTTGGAGAAATAGCATCGCTGCACGACGTCGACTCATACAACGCCCTGCAGGAGGATTTCGACCGGATCATGGCACAGAGGTTGAGGGAGCCTGGTGTGATTAGGACAGTAAAGAACAAAAGACACACCATGGACTCCCTCGACTTCACGGCGATAAGGTCGCTGGATCTAGTGGTCCACAACTACGTGAAGCACAACCCAGTCACTGACATGGGGATGCTAGCCGTCTTGTATCAGACGGCACAGGACTGCTACGACAAGTACAGCGCAAAACCATCGTCGTCCTCGGGAAAGAAGGAGGCAGCTGAGAGGAGGATCAAGGAGCTGGAGGAGATAGGAGCATTACTTCTGAAATACAAGCAGAAGGTCCCCCTGGAGAAGGAGGATAGGAAACGCGTTTATCGCCAAATGGACAAGTACAACATGATCGCGGACAAGCCGCAGGAACTGTCATACGTGATCAGCAGGACTCAAGAGGAGCTCCAAAAGGAGCAGGACAAACTCAAGAACGCCAAGTTCAAGAAGGAGTTGTACAACGACAACCGCATGTTCGAGCTCTACACGGGACACTTCTACAGGACACTGGAGAACAAGCAGGACGCGGACGAGTCGGCGATAAACGAGGGGATGATGATAGAGTACTGGGCGCAAATGTGGGTGAAGCCAAACGCACCGCACAACGGTGAAGGATATCTGGTCGAAAGACCACCGGCAGAGAACAAGGCAGGCTTTCCCACATACGAGGAATTCGTCACGATCGTCAAGAAATTGCGAGACTGGAAGTCGCCCGGTGCGGATGGGATCTACAACTACTACATTAAATGGCTCACGTCCCTTCACAGAGTCATTTACAGGCTAGTAGAGGAGGCATGCCAGCAAGGCAAAGTGCAGGACGACTGGTTCTACTGTGGGATCACGTACCTACTACCGAAGAACAAGAAACCAAAGTCCGCCGCACAGTACAGGCCTATCACATGCATGTCCAACCTATACAAGCTAACTACCCGCTGTGCAACGGAGACGCTTAAGCGAGAAGTCGATGGCAGGGGACTACGGTCCGAGAACCAGATGGGCACGAGGAGCAACGTACAGGGTGCAAAGGAGCACGCGTTAGCGAACATCGCGCTCAACGAGAAGCACAAGGGGAACTTTCTTGCAACGTGGGTCGACGTCATGAAGGCGTACGACTCAATCGACCACGCGTACCTGGCAAGGGTTATCGACAACCTTAACCTACCAGGGTGGTTATCAAACTTCATCAAGCAGACGATCAAGAGGTGGAATATAGAGATACGGTGGAACAAGAACACAATCATGCACAAGAAAGTGGAGAGGGGCATTCTCCAAGGCGACAGCCTATCGCCCCTTCTCTTCGTGCTGTGCTTGGACCCGCTGAGCAGGCACCTGACTCGCATCTTCCCCAAGGTGGAGTTAAGCGTGACCGGCGGCAGGATATTCGCCACAAACCACTTTCTCTATATTGACGACCTCAAGTTCTTCGCCCACGAGGAAAGTACGATGAGAGGAATGGGCCGAGAAGTGGAGAAGTTCTTCAACGACATAGGACTCAGGATCAACCGCGACAAGTCGGCAACCAACACGGAGGCGTGCGCCAGCATCGCCAAGCAGATGGAAGGCCCGGAAACGTACAAGTACTTGGGAGTCACAGAGACTTCAAACTCACTGACAAGCGACGGAATGTTCGACATAATACTACAGGAGATATGCAGGAGAACGGAGCTACTGGCTGCGTCAAAGCTGTCGGGGAAAAACCTCTCGATGGCCATCAACCAGTACGCCCTCAGCGTCATAAACTACTACATCGGCGTGATCCCCATGGACATCACGCATTTCGACAAGATCGACCTGGCAGTACGGAGAATAATTAACGCGAAGCACGGACACAAGAAGTGGGCGAACACACAGAGGCTCTACCTCCCCCGGAAAGAGATGGGGAGAGGGCTCCACAGCATGGTATTTAGAGCGGAAGCCATGCTGCTACGACTGTGGTTGACGCTTTCAGCAGACGAGGTGACGTCAACCAGGAGAGCTGCGATCATGCAGCATTTTCGCGACACATACGCGCACATATCTCACATCAAGATGCACCTGGAAGGAAGATATGGAATGGAATTCGGAATGGAGGACACTACGGACAAGAGCCTCAGGGACCTCAGGGTGGCCCAAAACAAATGGCTGTACAACAGAATGCACGTAAAATCAACTCATAAGGTTCTGTATGCCAAGCGTGAGGACCCCAAGCTGGACATTGAGGCGTCGTCCTTGTACCTGACGTGTGGAATACTCACTCCGGAAGAAGAAGCGAACGTAGCGGAAGTCCAGGATAGGAATCTGCAATGGATGTCTTCGTCCAAGAAATGCACAAGATGCAACAACGGCAAGAACGTGGATCACCTCGCGACGAAGTGCCAGAAACTACTACACCTAGAATATACGAAGAGGCACAACGAGGTAGCAAAACGGGTCCACTCAGTACTCGGGAGGCAAATAGGACTACCCAAGGAGAAGATAGACGCCCACAAGATCGAGAGTGAAGTACATGGAAAATACGGATGGATCGCGTACGACAAGACGGTCAAGACTCAGAAGACTAAGGAATACAACAGGCCAGACATCATCCTGGCGGATCGGCGGAGGAACACCATAACCATCGTGGAGATAGGAATCACCAATCAAGACAACCTAGTGGATACGGAGAAGTTCAAGAAGCAGAAGTATGAAGACCTTATTGAGGACCTCAAGGCGCGACAGTTTAACCAGCACACCAAGATCAGGGTTATCCCCTACGTTATGACGTGGGAGGGAATAGTGACAAAGGAGCACAGCAAGTACAGACGGGACCTGGGCATATCGGATCGCATGGAAGCCCACATACAAAGGGTAGTGATCCAAGAAACACATAAAATAGTGATGAGGGATATGAAGCCGAAAGAAGACTACGATTCCGTAGAAGACCCTCAAGCCCAAACTGGATGGATGCCCGCATGGATGGCACCAGTGACGTCCGGCAATGGACCGGCGTGGATCCCGCAACCGGTTTCAGCGTGAGGCGTTAGCCCCGCAAACACGAAAACCGGCCCTAGGCACGTAGCCACATAGCACACTATAAGATGAGATAACTTAATTTAACATAGGCGCACTGCAGCCATCCACGTTCGCTGGTCATAATCATCCGGAGTTGCCTGATGCCATGAAAGGTGGACTTCGCAAATTGATTGGTGAACTTGGGAGGGCGTACGTCAGTAGGTACGAGGGCTCGCCGGCAATCGGTCAGTGGTTGATAAAAGACCCTAATAAGGAAAGCGCTCAAAAAGTGCAGGACTACGATCAAAATATGATTCTGACGACTGACGGAAGACACGGTGCGAAAGTGTTTTTGACTTGCGCGACGATGCTTTTTAATGAGTCGCATCATTTGTTCTACCACGGCGGTAAAGAGTGGCGTAAAATTCGTGTACAAACGAAAACTGATAATGATGTGAATGACCTACAGAAATATTTACTAAAATCCGGTTACCAAATTCCGAGTCTCATCAACGAAAACAACACCGGTCGAGATGTCGCGGTGCGTTTAAGTAGAGTGTTCAGAAATCATGGTGAATTCAATAGAGAGCCTACCGACTTTAAATCTTGGGAAGACTACAAAGAGTACTATAGACACGGTAAAGGTATTCTATTGAAACTGTTCACCCACCTACACGAATACTACGAAGTCTGCCACTACGGTACCATGTTCGCCACCAAGCAACCGTCGAGCGTATACGAAATGCTGCTATGGTTGTCCGGTTTTCCATACAATCCTGTCTACCAACCGTTGTCATTTAACGGATTCAGTGAGCTGTTTGAGAAGGAGGAGAACAACGCTGCTAACAGTGAGGGGGACGAAATCTTGCTTGAAACCGACGACGCCGATAGTCTGCCTGCCTAC
>NW_012237297.1:0-19301 GCF_000981445.1 Babesia bigemina
GTAGAGTGGATGAAGGGGCGATGAAGAGTGGGTTAAGAAGCGATGTGGAGTGGGTTAAGGGGCGATGTAGAGTGGGTTAAGGGGCGATGTAGAGTGGATAAAGGGGCGATGTAGAGTGGATAAAGGGGCGATGTAGAGTGGGTAAAGGGGCGATGTAGAGTGGGTTAGGGAGCGATGTAGAGTGGTTTAAGGGGCGATGTGGAGTGGGTTAAGGGGCGATGTAGAGTGGGTTAAGGAGCGATGTAGAGTGGATTAGGGAGCGATGTAGAGTGGGTTAGGGAGCGATGTAGAGTGGATAAAGGGGCGATGTAGAGTGGATAAAGGGGCGATGTAGAGTGGGTTAAGGGGCGATGTAGAGTGGATTAGGGAGCGATGTAGAGTGGGTTAAGGGGCGATGTAGAGTGGGTAAAGGGGCGATGTAGAGTGGGTAAAGGGGCGATGCAGAGTGGGTTAGGGATCGATGTGGAGTGGGTAAAGGGGCGATGTAGAGTGGATAAAGGGGCGATGTAGAGTGGATTAGGGAGCGATGTAGAGTGGATTAGGGAGCGATGTAGAGTGGATTAGGGAGCGATGTAGAGTGGGTTAAGGGGCGATGTAGAGTGGGTTAGGGAGCGATGTAGAGTGGGTTAAGGGGCGATGTAGAGTGGATTAGGGAGCGATGTAGAGTGGGTTAAGGGGCGATGTAGAGTGGGTAAAGGGGCGATGTAGAGTGGGTAAAGGGGCGATGCAGAGTGGATAAAGGAGCGATGTAGAGTGGATAAGGGGCGATGTAGAGTGGGTTAAGGGGCGATGTAGAGTGGGTAAAGGAGCGATGTAGAGTGGGTAAAGGAGCGATGTAGAGTGGGTAAAGGAGCGATGTAGAGTGGGTAAAGGAGCGATGTGGAGTGGATAAAGGGGCGATGTAGAGTGGATAAAGGAGCGATGTGGAGTGGGTTAAGGGGCGATGTAGAGTGGGTTAGGGAGCGATGTAGTGTGGGTTAAGGGGCGATGTAGTGTGGGTTAAGGAGCGATGTAGAGTGGGTAAAGGAGCGATGTGGAGTGGGTAAAGGGGCGATGTAGAGTGGATAAGGGGCGATGTAGAGTGGATAAAGGAGCGATGCAGAGTGGGTAAGGGAGCGATGTAGAGTGGGTTAAGGTGCGATGTAGAGTGGATAAAGGGGCGATGCAGAGTGGGTAAAGGAGCGATGTAGAGTGGGTTAGGGAGCGATGTGGAGTGGATTAGGGAGCGATGTAGAGTGGGTAAAGGGGCGATGTAGAGTGGATTAAGGGGCGATGTGGAGTGGATGATAATCATCACTCTAGTCAGGTGCTTGGTCACCACTTAGGTCAGATGCTTGGTCACCATGTCATCGCTGCCGTAACCATCAACTGTCATCGCTGCCGTGACCAGGTCATCGCTGCCGTTACCATCAACTGTCATCGCTGCCGTGACCATGTCACCGCTGCCGTAACCATGTCATCGCTGCCGTAACCATGTCATCGCTGCCGTAACCATGTCATCGCTGCCGTAACCATGTCCTCGCTGCCGTGACCATGACATCGCTGCCGTAACCATGACATCGCTGCCGTAACCATGACATCGCTGCCGTGACCATGTCACCGCTGCCGTGACCTAGTCATCGCTGCCGTAATCATGTCATCGCTGCCGTGACCATCTCATCGCTGCCGTGACCATGTCATCGCTGCCGTAACCATGTCATGTCATCGCTGCTGTGTCCATGTCATCGCTGCCGTGACCATGTCATCGCTGCCGTGACCATGTCATCTCTGCCGTCACCATGTCATCGCTGCCGTCACCATGTCATCGCTGCCTTAACCATGTCACCGCTGCCTTAACCATGTCATCGCTGCTGTTACCATGTCATCGCTGCCGTAACCATGTCATCGCTGCCGTGACCATGTCATCGCTGCCGTGTCCATGTCATCGCTGCCTAACCATGTCACCGCTGCCGTGACCTTGTCATCGCTGCCGTGACCATGTCATCGCTGCCGTGACCATGTCATCGCTGCCGTAACCATGTCATCGCTGCCGTGACCATGTCATCGCTGCCGTAACCATGTCATCGCTGCCGTAACCATGTCATCGCTGCCGTGACCATGTCATCGCTGCCGTGACCATGTCATCGCTGCCGTGACCATGTCATCGCTGCCGTAGCCATGTCATCGCTGCCGTGACCATGTCATCGCTGCCGTAACATCAACTTGGTCAGGTGGTAGGTCACCTCACTGCTCATGTGATTGCTCGTCAATGCAATCATTACTCTGTCTAGCACATTAGATGTCAGTTGCCAGTTAGGTTATTGTGATCAGCTGCGCAGTAGATACCGCACCCTGTGGAACGGCCGGACGCGGAAGTAGATCATGGCGCAGATGACGAGGATGATGAGGGCGACGGGGACGATGATGATGGGAAGGACGTTGGGGGAAGAGGTATCTGTGGCAGATTCTTGAGTAGAAGCTCTGTCAGAGAGCTGTTGAACGGGAATCTGATGGAGACCGTCGGAGGCAGCAACAGTGAAGTGTTGGCCGGTACGAGTATTATAATAGACGGTAGGGCGTTTCTTTTGACAACAAGTACACATACATGTTCCCTTGTCACAATGATCACATATCTCAGGTTTGCAAAAATCGATTCCACCCATGCGCGAAATTCGAAAACTGGCACATAGTAGACAATTTCCTTTACATCTTCCACAGCAGTATGGACAGCAATAACAATCAGATTTCGTACAGTGTTTATTACAATAACACGGGGGAGTCCATTCATATCCCATCTTCCCCTCTCACTCCCAGTCCCCTCAACCTGCAAAGATATCAATCACCTAGCAACGCACTCACCAACTGCAACACGTACCACTGCCGCTCCCACTCCCCTCAACCTGCAAACATATCAATCACCTAGCAAAGCACTCACCAACTGCAACACTACCACTGCCGCTCCAGTCCCCTCAACCTGCGAACATATCAATCACCTAGCAAGCACTCACCAACTGCAACACGTACCACTGCCGCTCCCAGTCACCTCAACCTGCGAACATATCAATCACCTAGCAAGCACTCACCAACTGCAACACTACCACTGCCGCGCTCAGTCCCCTCAACCTGCGAACATATCAATCACTTAAGCAGCACTCACCAACTGCAACACGTACCACTGCCGCTCGCAGTCCCCTCAACCTGCAAACTATCAATCACTCAAGCAGCACTCACCAACTGCAACACTACCACTGCCGCTCCCAGTCCCCTCAGCCTGCAGACATATCAATCACCTAACCAACGCACTCACCAACTGCAACACGTACCACTGCCGCTCCCACTCCCCTCAACCTGCAGACATATCAATCACTCAAGCAGCACTCACCAACTGCAACACGTACCACTGCCGCTCCCAGTCCCCTCAGCCTGCAAGCATATCAATCACCTAGCAACGCACTCACCAACACAACACGTACCACTGCCGCTCCCAGTCCCCTCAACCTGCAAACATATCAATCACCTAGCAAGCACTCACCAACTGCAACACTACCACTGCCGCTACCAGTCCCCTCAACCTGCAAACATATCAATCACTCAAGCAGCACTCACCAACTGCAACACTACCACTGCCGCTCCCAGTCCCCTCAACCTGCAACCATGTCAATCACCTAGCAACGCACTCACCTACTACAACACGTACCACTGCCGCTCCCACTCCCCTCAACCTGCAAACATCAATCACTCAAGCAGCACCCACCAACTGCAACACTACCACTGCCGCTCCCAGTCCCCTCAACCTGCAAACATATCAATCACCTATGCAAACACTCACCTACTACAACACGTACCACTGCCGCTCCCACTCCCCTCAACCTGCAAACATCAATCACTCAAGCAGCACTCACCAACTGCAACACGTACCACTGCCGCTCCCAGTCCCCTCAGCCTGCAAGCATATCAATCACCTAGCAACGCACTCACCAACTGCAACACGTACCACTGCCGCTCCCAGTCCCCTCAGCCTGCAAACATATCAATAACTCAAGCAGCACTCACCAACTGCAACACTACCACTGCCGCACCCAGACCCCTCAGCCTGCAAGCATATCAATCACCTAGCAACGCACTCACCAACTACAACACGTGCCACTGCCGCTCCCACTCCCCTCAACCTGCAAACATCAATCACTCAAGCAGCACCCACCAACTGCAACACTACCACTGCCGCTCCCAGTCCCCTCAACCTGCAAACATATCAATCACCTATGCAAACACTCACCTACTACAACACGTACCACTGCCGCTCCCACTCCCCTCAACCTGCAAACATCAATCACTCAAGCAGCACCCACCAACTGCAACACTACCACTGCCGCCCCCAGTCCCCTCAACCTGCAAGCATATCAATCACCTAGCAAGCACTCACCAACTGCAACACTACCACTGCCGCTCCCAGTCCCTTCATCACCACTCACCCTCACCGTTGTATCCCCCCAGCCCAGGCCACCGACACCCACGCTGCCCAGGATACCACAGCTGCCCTGACGCAACGCATGTCATCAGCACCAACTGTCCTTTAAATTATTCATTATTCGCAACGCCATAAAAATTGCAGCGAACCCCGTGCGCTCAACTCCCACAGTGCAGCAGCACCGTGCTACGAGCCGCGGTATAGACGCCATACTGGCGGAGCGTCTTGGCTACGTGCCTAAATGTGATATTAACAATGGCTACATTGCCGCCTATAAACGCTACTTAACCAGGCCAACGCCGATTACGCCACGTGCCAGTGACTCGCAACACACGACTTAGGTCACCCGCCGCGGCCCTCACGACCGCCTACGTTAGCGACCAATCACCCAGCCTCACGTGACACTGACTCAATGGGCAACGCGTACGCCTCTCACATTCAACGCATAACTCAACGCACCAGGCAATCAACGTGCTACAACACCCACCAAATTACGGTTCATCCGCCAGCTTACCACATAGCCTGCGTGCCAGCTTACCACTTAGTCTGGTCGCCAGCTTACCACGTTGCCTGGTTGCTAGGTTACCACGTTGCCTGGGTGCCAGCTTACCACGTTGCATGGTCGTTCAGTCATCACCTGATCTAGGTGCTATCTAGTTCACAGGTTGCCGCTAGAGTAATTCGAGACATTAGACTACGTTTGTCGGTTAGGTGAGTAGGTGATATGCTAAGTGAGTAGTTACGTGAGTTGATGTGAATTACAAGTGTGACGATGATCACGGTTGTAGATACGATATCTTGGCAAGCCTTCCGACTTGCGCTGCAGCCAACAGCGATTGCGCTGTAATCCTGTGCGATGACGGTGATCTTAGGTGTGAGCGTATGTGGAGCACATCCAGCCTGCCAACCATTACGCAGATGAGGTAGAAGAGGGATAGTGACCAGAGCGCGACGTTAAGCCATATAAACGGCTGCCTGATGGTGAATATGAATTCGTCAATGGCTTTTATGAGTTGTATTAGGTGTGAGTTTTCGTTAAAAGCCTCTTGGAATACATTGCAGAAATCTCTGCACGTGCGTTTCTTATCTATGCTTTCATCTCCGTTGAGCTTGTCTTTAACCCCAAACGTGAACCCGTATTTTGCCAATGTCGGAAGCGTAGCATTGCACTTTACAATGGATTTGCATTTGGCATCGTGATATCGTGGCGGTTTATTCTTGGTGGATGTAGTTCTACACTCCTTGACGCACGCTCGTTCGTGACAATTGGTGCCCCTGGAGCCGCATTTAGAATTGCACTCGTCATATAACTTTTTGAGCAGATCGTAGAAAGTTGTTGTCTGATAGACAATCCACGACAAATATTTATCGGCGTGTTTCGATGAGAACGTACCGTATATGAAATGACTAACGGGACACAAATACGGGCCGCATTCTATAGACTCCTTCGATGAGCAAACGAGACTACCGAGACTACCAGCAGAATGTCCCTTCCACACTGCCGAATGACTGCCAGAAAAAATGTAGTAAACCTTCAGCTCCTCATAAGTAGCGCCAAAGTTTGCGTTGTTCACAGCGGTATCGAATGCTGCTTCCACATGCTTGTTACCACTCACGGTCCAGTGATTGGTGAAATTGTAGTAAAAGGCGAACATATCACCGAGAGTTTGCGGCGGGCGCTGTAGCAGACATACTAAGTCACTGCACAATTTGGTAAGTGGACTAATTTCTTTGCCACAAAATGGGTGCAGGGCGTCTTTGATACGCTTACCGGTGCCATTAATGGACGCCAGATTCGATATATCGACGAAACCCATCGGCGTTTGGCACGGCTTGCCGAAATGGTTTGGCGCATCACACTTCATCTTGCAGTCAGATTTGCCGTACGGGTGCGGCAGGAACCCTGGCAGGCCGTCTTCCAAGAAAGACTGCAGTGGCGATTTTAGTCCGCACTTGGGTGTTTGGTTGCACTTTTGGTCACATGTTTGGTTGTGCGTTTGCCCAGCGTTTTGGTTAGGGCATTGCATAGTGTTGCAGATCCAGTTTGACCCGCCGACGTCCCTGCCATAATGGCAGTCAAGCCAGCCGCCCAGCTGGGTGGGATAGGTACACTGCTTATATAAGAACGACAGTTGATGGAATAGTCGAAGGCATATCTCTGTTAGCAAATCGAGACATTTAGAGGAGTTACTAGGGTAGGACAATATATCCGGGTTAGTGTTAAAGTCGCAGGCGTAGATGCCACCCGCGTGGCCGTGACCAAGCACGGCAGTGAGAACGTCGTACGAATAATGACATACTTCGGTGAGCATCTCTCTCAGATTTACGGCTGTGATGTTTGCCGGGTGCGCCTCCAGCAGATCTTCCTTCTCGTCCTTAACGGGGATGCCGTCACCTTGCACGTTGGCGTCTGGTTCTTCCTTTTTCTCGAACAGGTCACTGAAAGCGTTCAACGACAAGTCGTCATACACGGGGTGATACGTCAGACCACATAACCAGCGAAGCATGTCATATATGGAAGACGGGTGCCTACCAGCGGACGAAATGGGCAGGTGGGTGACACGGAAGTACTCATTGGCGTGTTCGAAAAGGCACGTAATTATGTGTGCTACGCTGAAGCCATGTTGCTTTTCTTTTGGTTTACACGTTGCAAGATGTTCGTCGCCTCGTGCGTTTTGGATAACCGCATCGAGGTTGTTAAGTATATGCTCACCCTTCATTAGGGGAGAGCGTTGCAACTCACCGTTGTTCGACTTTTCGTTGTCGGCAACCACGTAACCACATTTCTTCAAATAATCGCCGAGCGCGTTCTCTTTGCTGTTTGTAGAGGCATATATTTGGCGTCCCCTCCACACTGACTTCTCCGCACAATGCTTCTGCAGCCCGTTAAGATCGTCGCAATAGAATTTCAGAATCGTAATAAAAACTTTGGCGCACCTCTTCCCGTATTCGGTGAGTATTTTCTCCTCCATCACCAGCTCTTCGGCGTATACTATGCCAGAGTACTTATTCACGTACGTCTTGTCGAGCTCGGTGAGCAGCGCACTGATTCCGTCTCTTAGAACCTGAGACTGCGACGTCGTGGATTCGCCAAACTTGGAAGGATGGAACTTTTCAGCGGCATTTCGGAGTGCATCTAAATTCTTGGTAAATTTATCGTCAAAGTGTTCCGAAGTTTCCAGGCCAGTGAGCAATTTGTACAACGCATCGTGTGTGGGCTTCAGTTTCTGGTAGTCAGCCGTGAAGTCCAACTGTTCTCTCAACGCGCGGACCAATAAATGTATGCCGTCGTTTAATAATTTTGACGCTTGACTTAGCGCGGACTTTTCCACTGACGATGGCTTCTCTGAGATTTTCTTAAGTGGCTGAATACCTTGAACTTTTGTAATAAAGTTCGTCTGCAGCTTCTTCATTAACGCTTTCAACCCGGTATTGAGATCGCGATCTATGGCGTCGGGAATAGGATGGAGTTCTTTTTTCACCTTGTCGGCGAACGCCGTCAGCGCTTCTTTGAGGGAAAGGACGTATTGATGGTGGGCGTGGGTAGTGAGTGTCGACATTGCGGACGAAGCACAGGAATTCACGTGTTCAGTGAGTAGTCCGACAGTTGCTTGACATCTTGCGGAAGCAATTGCGTCGAAGTTTCTCGCCTCGTCGATGGCTTTCGCAAAATCTTTGGTAAGAATATCACTGAGTTTGTCGTGGATTTTCTGTAGTGTATTATCATTTTTAGTACCCATACCAATGTCCTTCTGCAGCTGTACCAATTTATCCTTCACGACTTTACCAGTCGCAGCGAACGCATCTAGGAGGGCTTCGAGGTCGGATTTTATTTTAGTCGCGAGGTTGTTCATCGATATTTCCGTTCCTTTTACGGTGATGCCGGAGGCAGTGGTTTTAATCGCACTGATAGCCTCGGGGAGTTTGCCTTGAAGCTTGTTTGGGTCATCTCTAGATAGAACAATACTATCCTGTGGCACCTGCTCTTCATAATGAATAAATTTCTTGGTAGCAAGTGCGGATATTTTTTCAGGTGCAACTCCACCTGGAAAGTCATCCACGCCGATCTCCTGGTCGAGCACATTTTTTTGATTTTGTTTAAGTTCTCCCTTTACGAGATCCGAGTTGGTGGTGTTGAATCGTTGCATGAAGTTTTCACCAAATTCATATTGATCAGGAGTTGCAGAACCACTTGGCACCGCTACTTTCTTTTTGAACTTATCTGCAACCGCTGCATCAAGACCGTTTATCGCTTTAAGTATATTATCTTTCAGATCGTTGAGCAACATCTGGAGTCCCCTTGCCTCGGCATGTGAGCTGCTGTCGGATAGACCGTACTTCTCAGTAGTATCTTTGATATTTCGTATACCACCTTGAATCTTTCCAACCTTTGATTCGACAGCGCCTGTCAGCAACGTTATTTCACTTTCCAAATTATCTTTGATGGTATCCATGACAGCTGCTACCACTTTTTTCGCGTGGTTGGAGACAGCTTCAGCCATATTACCGAGGGTTGTTAAAAGATCGTTTAATTCTTTTTTGGATATATTTTGAGATGGCATACTATCTCCATCGAGCTTATTTCTCACCGCTTCGATGGCGGTTGCATAATTACTGAGAGAAAGATTTTTCATCGTTTTAAGACAAATCGTCAGATTGTCGATCTTAACCTCCTCAATTTTAGGAACTTGCTTGTTTTCATGAATGGCGCCATGAAGTAGCGTAAGTCTGTTTAGCAGTTCCGATTTAAGAGTCCTATCCCTAAGAGCTTGTGTCAATAACCTCTCGCCGGCATCATTTGTAAACTTCGTCAACCCCCCACCTATGTTTTGCATCGCATTTTTTAAAAGTGTCATGACATCTTTATCTAGTGCAGTAAAATATTTCTTAACAGAGTCAAACGCTGTTCCTTGTCCAATAGACTTGAGCAAGGGGGCTGATATAACGCCAGTTCCGTAAGGACTGTCGATTTGCTCATCAATTGTTAGTAGACGAAGCTTTACAAGATCGCCATCAACTGTCTTGATGGCTTGGTCAATCGCGTCTTTCGTCGCACTAAATTTCTCGAAAAAGCTTTGTGCACTCTTTGGAAGAGTTTCGAACACACTCTTCACCTGTTTTTCCAAATCAAACAGATCTTGTTTTACATTCCCTTCCAACGTCTTACCTAATGCTCTAACCGCCTCCTTTATCTTACCTTTCACGGTGTACAGATCCTTCTTAATCGCCTCGTCCGTTTGTATCACCTGCTTAAGCGCCGCAGTCACGTTATCATTTATTTGACTTACCATACCGGTGATGTAATTTTCAAGCGTTTTCTCAATGGCTTTCAGTTCGGCCTCCGCCTTTACCTTGAGCTCATGCTGGTGTTGTTTTCCGACAGCTTTTTGTGCGATTGCTCCAGCCTCGCTGATGGAATGTTTTACACTCCCGTCCGCCTCCTTTATCCACGTCTCCAATTTGACAATGTAGCTGGCCATCGCACTCTTGACTTTCTCAAGGGCAGACAACATGAACTTGACGAGATTTCTCAGACCCTCAACAAGTTCATTAATTTTTAATTTAATTTGTTCTGTTACGGTGCATTTAATTTCTGTGAGTTTAGCATTAATCAAATTCGTTGTCGCTTCCAAATTCTTATGCTCCTTCGTCGACAGCTCTTCCAGCCTCTTAATCTCATGGTGCACTGCCTTCAAGGCGCTGTTCACCCTGACTTGCAACGTGGGATTTAGATACCTTATCGCGGTTTTCATCTCTGCTTTATCTACTTTATTATCTTTAAATTGAAAAGCTACATTAAATTTATTAGTGAATGTTTTTATGTCATTGGCCAACGTTTCGTTCACTTGCTTCTCCGCCGCCTGGACTTTGTCGACATTCTCGTGATCATTTGGACCTGACAATAAATCATTTACCTTGTTTTTAAATGCATCACCCACCTCATTCAACAACTCTTCAATGGGCTTCTTAACTTTCTCATTGGAGTCTCTCACTTCTGTGTTGTACCTCCCGATCTCCCTAGTCAGGCTGGGAAGAAGCTTAGTGAAACCATCGTGACCTGAACAAAGATGAGTGTTAATTACGTTACATACCGAATTTAATGTATTTTTACCTACATTGTATGTCTGAGTGTTTTTCACCGCCTCAAGCACACCACTCAAAAATACCATCACCCCGTCACACAGCCTATCCAGGTCAGAGTACACAATCCCCTGGCCATCGTAGCCTTTGGAGTCAGAGGTGAAGCCGAGGAATTTCTCGAGGCCGGTGCAGAGGTTATTAAGGATGTTAGTAGGGTTGTTATTTGAGGTATTTTTTAGGTTCAAAATTTTGTCAAATTTCTTGTCAAGCTCCCTAGGCGGCAGCACATGGTCAGGGCAGTGGCAAGCGGTGGAAGAAGGGAAGTGAAGGGTGACAAGGCACAAGTTATTATTGTGGTCTAAAGAAGTCATAGCGATATTATGGCGAGGTTATTCGAGGGATGTAGAGTGGATTAGGGAGCGATGTGGAGTGGATAAAGGGGCGATGTGGAGTGGGTTAGGGAGCGATGTAAGGTGGGTTAGGGAGCGATGTAAGGTGGATAAAGGAGCGATGTGGAGTGGGTAAAGGGGCGATGTAGAGTGGATTAGGGAGCGATGTGGAGTGGATAAAGGGGCGATGTAGAGTGGATAAAGGAGCGATGTAGAGTGGACTAAGAGGCGATGTAGAGTGGGTTAGGGAGCGATGTAGAGTGGGTAAAGGGGCGATGTAGAGTGGGTTAGGGAGCGATGTAGAGCGGGTTAAGGGGCGATGTAGAGTGGATAAAGGAGCGATGTAGAGTGGACTAAGGGGCGATGTGGAGTGGGTAAAGAGGCGATGTAGAGTGGGTAAGGGAGCGATGTAGAGTGGATAAAGGGGCGATGTAGAGTGGGTAAAGGGGCGATGTAGAGTGGGTTAAGGAGCGATGTAGAGTGGATAAAGGGGCGATGTGGAGTGGATAAAGGGGCGATGTGGAGTGGATAAAGGAGCGATGTAGAGTGGGTTAAGGGGGCGATGTAGAGTGGGTTAAGGGGCGATGTGGAGTGGATAAAGGAGCGATGTGGAGTGGATAAAGGAGCGATGTAGAGTGGATAAAGGGGCGATGTAGAGTGGGTAGAGGAGCGATGTAGAGTGGATGAAGGGGCGATGTAGAGTGGGTTAGGGAGCGATGTAGAGTGGATAAGGGGCGATGTGGAGTGGATAAAGGAGCGATGTGGAGTGGATTAGGGAGCGATGTAGAGTGCGTTAAGGGGCGATGTAGAGTGCGTTAAGGGGCGATGTAGAGTGGATAAGGGAGCGATGTAGAGTGGATAAGGGAGCGATGTAGAGTGGGTAAAGGAGCGATGTGGAGTGGGTTAGGGAGCGATGTAGAGTGGGTAAAGGAGCGATGTAGAGTGGGTTAGGGAGCGATGTAGAGTGGATAAGGCGCGATGTAGAGTGGGTTAGGGAGCGATGTAAGGTGGGTTAAGGGGCGATGTAAAGTGGGTAAAGGAGCGATGTAGACTGGATTAGGGAGCGATGTGGAGTGGGTAAATGGGCGATGTAGAGTGGGTTAAGGGGCGATGAAGAGTGGGTTAAGGGGCGATGAAGAGTGGTAAAGGGGTGATGTAGAGTGGATTAGGGAGCGATGTAGAGTGGGTTAAGGGGCGATGTAGAGTGGGTAAAGGAGCGATGTAGAGTGGGTTAGGGAGCGATGTAGAGTGGATAAAGGGGCGATGTAGAGTGGGTAAGGGGCGATGTAGAGTGGATAAAGGGGCGATGTAGAGTGGGTTAAGGAGCGATGTAGAGTGGATAATAATCACCACTTGTGTCCATGCCATCGCTGCCGTGACCATGTCCTCGCTGCCGTCACCATGTCATCGCTGCCGTGACCATGTCATCGCTGCCGTGACCATGTCATCGCTGCCGTGTCCATGTCATCGCTGCCGTGACCATCTCATCGCTGCCGTGACCATGTCATCGCTGCCATAACCATGTCACCGCTGCCGTGACCATGACATCGCTGCTGTGACCATGTCATCGCTGCCGTGACCTTAACTAGGTCAGGTGCTTGGGCAGCACTTTGGTCATGGCATTGGTCACCACTTTGGTCACCACCTTCGTCAGGTGCTAGGTCAGCACATTGGTCATGGCATTGGTCAGCACATTGGTCATTGCATTGGTCAGCATCTTGGTCAGGTGGTTGGTCACCACTTTGGTCATGGCATTGGTCAGCATCTTGTTCTACACTTTAGTTAACTACTACACAATCACATACAACGATCAATGAGTGATACAACAGATTACAGTACAATTCGTTAGTTAGGTGAGTAGGTGATGCTAGGTGAGTGTAGACAGTAAACACGTGAGTACGATTATGGTTGCAGGTAAAACACCCTCCCCAGCTTGTTAACACGTGCAGCGGCGAGTAGTGATTGCGCGGCGATGCGATGTGATGAGGGTGAGTGCAAGTGAGATTTGATGTGGAGCAGGTCGAGGCGGATGACCATGATGTGTAGGAGGTAGAGGAAGGAGAGGAGCCAGAGGGCGACGGTGAGCCAGAAGAATTTGCTTCGGATGTTCCACAAGAAAGTTGGAATGGTCTCGAATTTCAACTTAGCAAGTACGTCATTCACTTTCTTATCGTCGCTGAGTACTCTGTTCAACGCCCTGCAGAAATCTTTGCACGTCCTCTTCTTATCATCGCCATACTCGCCGCTAAGGGATTGAGGACTGTCAAACACGAAGCCATATCTGCAGAATGTCGGAAGCGTTGACTTGCACGTTACGATGGTACGGCATTTAGAATCGTGGTATCTGTCTTGAGTTGGAATTTTAGATTTCGATGGTAATTTTGTTTTGCAATCAACAGCGCAGCTGGTGCGATTGCACTTGGAATGGTCTTGGCCGCACTTATTATTGCAATCATCATATAACATTTTCAACAAATCATAGAATGTTTCGGTGAGGTATACGATCCACGATAGGTACTTGTCGGCGTGTTCCTTGGAGAACACTGTCCATATATGTTGACCACAAGGCTGCAGGTACCGGCCGCAGTATGTGTTCTCAGCCATTGGTTGATCGCAGGCTACAAGACTAAACAGATCACCTTTTGGATGGGTAGATGTCTCGCTGGCACGGTGATGAATGTTTTCAAACATTGAGTGCACCTCCAACGGGTTATCGCTATTTTTGAAGTTGGCATCTTTGACGGCTAGGCTAAACGCAATCTCTCTGTGCTTCTCGCGTGGCCCATTCAGCTTAGCAGAATACCACCCATTCAAGAAGTTATAATAAAACGCGAACATATCTCCCAGCGTCTGCGGCGGTCTAGTCAATAGACATGTCAACAGGCCACAGAGACGGCTGAGCGGAGCGTGCTCGCTGCCACAGAATTCGCGGAGCACGTCCGTGATATGCCTACCCTGCTGCCTGCGCGAGGCCATGCCGCTGATGTCGTTGAAGCCCATGGGCGTGATGCATACCTTGCCGAAGTGACCGGGCGCAGTGCAGGTAGGCTTGCAGTTGGACTTGCTGTAGGGGTGAGGGAGGAAGCCAGGGAGGCCGTCTTCAAGGAACGACTGGAGTGGCGATTTGAGTCCGCACTCAGCTGTTTGGTCACAGCTTTGGTTGCACTTTTGGTTGTGCTCTTGGCCAGCCTTTTGGTCACCTCTTTGCCCAGGACATTGCAGGGTATTGCAGTTCCAAGCGGACCCGCCGACTCCCTGACCATACCAGCAATCGTACCATCCGCCCAGCTTGGTGCTGTACGAGCACTGCTTGAAGAGGAAAAACAGCTGATTGTATACCCTGCTGATCACCTCGAACAGTAGATCGAGACATTTGGACGGGTCACTAGGGTACGTTAATTTGGCCGAGTTGGTGTTGAAGTCGCAGGCATAAATGCCGTCACCGTGACCGTGACCCAGCAAGGAGATGAGCGTTTCCTCCGCGTGGTGGCATACTTCTGTGAGTACGCCAGATAGTTTGGCAACGGTGATCTTCTCTGGGTAGGCATCCAACGATCTTTCCTTTTCTACTTCTACCAATATATCGACGTTAATTGCTTTGGCGTCTGTGTCCTCCGGCTCTTCAAACAGATCCTCAAAGCCATTAAGCGCGAGATCAGAGTAGACAGTATTAAACGGAAGGCCGCTTAGCCACTGGAGCATGTCGTTTATTGTTGAAGGATGTTTCTTGGAGGTGAACGTGGCGTAGTGGTTGACACGGTAGTATTCGTGAAGGTGATCGCAAAGGCATATGATGTAGTCGATCATGTCAAAATTCTCCGTTTTCTTTGGCGACCTACATTGCGGAACGTGCTCATCTGGAGATATGGCTTTGACATCTGCAACGATTTTGTGGATATTCTCTCCCTTCATCTTGGACGAATTCTGCAGCTCGCCATCCTGCAAAGGAACATCGCTAGCAACACTGTAGCCACATGACTTCAGGAAAGGCCCGAGCTTGTTTTTAGGATGCGAATTAATTTTAAGTTTACTCCACTCACCCTTATTTGCGCACCTCTCCTTCACCTTGCTCAGGTCGTTAAGCAACATCGGCAGGCAGCTCATCAACACCTTGGCGCAGCGCTTAGCGTCGTCGGTTGGATCAAATTTATCGTCGACCTTACTCCACGTAATCCCCTCACAACCACAATACCTATTAACATACGCCTTTTCCATCTCCTTTACCAGCCCTCGCATCCCTGCCTTCAGCGCATCCAGGAGTTGCGGGTGGTGCGGGTTCGCGAATGCAGCGGCGTTGAACGTGGACAGGGCGGAGGTCAGGCCGTGGAGGAGGGAGCGGAAACCGGAGTCGAAGGTGAAGGTGCGTTTGTTCTCGTGGAGGTGTGATAGGAGGGCGTAGGTGCGGGTTTGGAGGTCGGCGACCAGTTGGGAGGAGGGGGAGGGGGTGAGTTGGGAGGTGATGTAGGTAAAGAGGGGATTAACAAAACATCTAAAATCGTTAGAAAGCTTAGTGAAATCTACGTATATGAGTGGATCGATGTGCGCCTGAAGGTTGCTGCCAATAGTGTTCATGAGACCTTTGAGGCCGGTTGTCTGATTTGTGAAAATAATGTTATCGATGATATTCTTCTGGACGTTAACCGAATTCTTCAGCTCCTCTAACTCGGCAGTTTTACGTTTAGTAAATTGTGCGAGGGCCGCGTTTTTAAGGTTTTTTATTTTTTCGGTGACCTCTTGTTTGACTTTGGCGGTGATGTCAGAGATGCATTGGTCGACCTTTTGCTTTATTGTTGTTGTATGAAATTCGTTGGCAGCTTTCACTATTTCGGCGAGAGTTTGAGGCGCTCGGTCGCCACTAAAGCTGTGGTCGTCGCCAATGACTGTATTTTTTACCTCGTCATGTATTGCCTGAAGATGTTTTGGCAGTCCATATAGTGTTCCAGTCTTACTGGTGTCAAGCATTTTTTGCAAGTCATTCAGAAGGTTCTTTACGCCTCTTTTCGTAGATGGAGTTAAACCATTGCTACCTTCATCAGCATCATTATCAACCAACTCTTTCACGGAATCGCAGAGAGATTTGAGTTCGCTATTAACTTGGTCGCACAATTGTTTGAAAGTGTCAATGTGTACTTGACCGTTAACATTAACGGGACTAGAATCGGATGTGCTGCCATCAATAACTCTTCCCAAATGATTGACACCGTTCACCTTGTCTTCAATTCCTTTGATCATCGTTGGGAACTTACCTTCGTCGAGTTTTCCGATAAGCTTAGCGCTTGTCTCCGCAATACGGGGTACATTATCTTGTCTAATTAATTCACCGTACAACTCAAATCTTTCATTGAGCTTAGCTATTTTGTCGGAAATTTTATTTTCCATTCCAATCTCCTTATTCAGTATTCCATGAATGATGCCTTCTACGTTTGTCTTAAGATCGAACGGTTCCATGTCGTCTGGAGGTATGGGCACGGTGGATGTGATGACCGAAGTTGTTAACGCAGTCTTGAGATGCGTAGCTACTTTGAGAGCAGCATCCACGTCTGCGCTCATATCCGAATTATTACAGGTGAAGGATTTTATTGCTTCTTCAGTTTTCTTCGCAACACTTACAAGTTGGTGAAGGATGGATTCCACAGCGTCCGTGAGTTCACGACTGTTGTGAAATTTGTCGTTACCCTTCGCTGCATCATTAATCGCTTTGGCAACGCCTATAAGTAATGAATGATTGTTATCTTTGATTCGGGTTCCAAGTTGACTGGCAAATTTATCACAACTAAATTGAACGGCGTTGACTTGGTTGCTAATGGTATCATTGGCGATGACATGTTGCGCGTTCTTAACAGCTGCATTGATTTCAGCCGTTAAGTGCTTCGTAATTAAAGCTGCTAATTTTAGTGTAAGTTCTGAACTGCTTTTCCCCTTGTCATTCCACTCTTCATACCCATTTTTAAACCTACTCTTTTCTTCGAAATACTTTTCAAGCCATCCCTTCACAGGTTCCATCACCAATATGTCATTAATCCAGTATTTTACTATGCTTTCAAACCCATGTTCGCCATCCTGCTTAAATTTCATAGCATACTTCTTCACCTCTTCCATAATATGTGTTAGGCCGTTACGTGGATCCCCTTCGATGCTCTTAATTTGTGTTTGAATTTCAGCCAGCAACTTATTGCTAACATAGTTTTTCATCGCTTCCTTGATGAAATCTTTTGTGTTCTTCAATCCAGTCCTAACCGCTCTGTCCAGGACTACGACCTGCGAAAGCGCATTTTGAATTTCCACCGTCAATTGCCTTTTAGCCTGTATTACAAGCTCGCGAAGTGCATCCGCTCTGCTCTTCAATGTGCTTGCCGCAATTTCAACGGCTCTCCATTTTTGTGATTGATTCTTATCTTTAACATGTCCCAATATTTCATCACATTTGCTTGTTCCCTTAGTCAAAACCTGCTTAGCCAACGTATACCACCGTTCCAATTCAGAATTGAGACCGTACAATCTATTTTTAACACCTTGAATCGGCGTCTTAACTTTTTCCTCAAATTCCTTTTTAACATGAGTTATACACTGTTCTCCTTCTACGTTCGCATGAGATATTACAGCTGCTTGCAAATTTCCCAGTTCGTCGTTAAGATTGTTACATACCTTTAAAAGGTCATCATGGTCACGGACAGCGTTCCTTAAAAACGTCTCCGCTGCTTGGCATATTTTCTCAACGTGCGGCTTCAATTGTTTTTGAAAGTTGTAATCTACAGATTTTAAACTTCTGGATGACTCCTTACATTGCTCTGTAAGTTTGTCAAGGTCACGAATGCAGTCGGCCAAGTCGGAATTTTTTGCGTTATCATATTCCTTATTTTTCAGTTTTTCGATATTTTGTTTTTGCCTTTCTAGTTCATTTTCGAGATTGTTTATTGGATTTTTCACTTTCTTAATTTTCTCATTCAATTTTCTTTCATACCCCTCCAACCACCCCTTCACCGCGCCGACAGACGCCGCAAGCCCTTCACGCCCTGAGCCAATTTGTTTAGTTAAGGTGTTAAGTACTTTTTCAAGCTTTTTATCATTCTCAGTGATGTAATTATCATAAGTTGTCACTTCATTTTCATCCTTCACCGCCTCAAGCACACCACTCAAAAATCCCATCACCCCGTCACACAGCCTATCCAAGTCGGAGTACACAATCCCAGAGCCGTCGTATCCTTTGGAAGTAGAGTTGAAGCCGAGGAAAGTCTCGAGGCCAGAGCAAAGATTCTCTAAGAGATTTTTACATCCATCAGTTGTATCTTTTGAAGTAAAAATGCTAAGCTGACTTTTAAGTTTTTCAAGTTGTTTCTGACGCTCTTGAATGTCATTCAAAGCTTTTTTCTGGGCATCGGAACGCTTAGATTTATGTGATGCGGCACATTTGTCTTTAGCTTCGTTGAGAGATTCTCTAGTAAAACCATTTTTAGATTTTCCAGATTCTTGAGATTTTTCAAGTTCATCAATTTTCTTCTGGTAGAACTGGCAAGTGGACTCATCTCCCTTATACTTAACAGGGCATTCAAGTTTAGATTTCTCAGCATTAAGGGACTTTTTAGCCTTCTCAATAGCCTCATCAATCAACTTTTTCAAAGCTTGAGACAAGTTCTCAAGACCCTTGTCACCACCATTCCCATGCCTAACCTGGATCAACCAGTCGATGGACTCAGTCAGAAGGGAAGTGAAGGGCGACAGAACACAAGTTATTATTGTGGTTTATGGAGGTCATAGCGGTATTATGGCGAGGTAATTCGAGGGACGTGGAGTAGATTAGGGAGCGATGTAGAGTGGATTAGGGAGCGATGTGGAGTGGATAAAGGAGCGATGTAGAGTGGATAAAGGGGCGATGTGGAGTGGATAAAGGGGCGATGTGGAGTGGATAAGGGGCGATGTAGAGTGGGTTAAGGGGCGATGTAGAGTGGATAAGGGGCGATGTAGAGTGGATTAGGGAGCGATGTAGAGTGGGTTAGGGAGCGATGTAGAGTGGATCAAGGGGCGATGTAGAGTGGATAAAGGAGCGATGTAGAGTGGGTAAGGGGCGATGTAGAGTGGATTAGGGAGCGATGTAGAGTGGGTTAGGGAGCGATGTAGAGTGGGTTAGGGAGCGATGTGGAGTGGATAAAGGAGCGATGTAGAGTGGATAAAGGGGCGATGTAGAGTGGATAAGGGAGCGATGTAGAGTGGATAAAGGGGCGGTGAAGAGTGGGTTAAGGAGCGATGTGGAGTGGATAAAGGGGCGATGTAGAGTGGGTTAGGGAGCGATGTAGAGTGGGTTAAGGAGCGATGTAGAGTGGGTTAGGGAGCGATGTAGAGTAAGTTAAGGGGCGATGTAGAGTGGATTAGGGAGCGATGTGGAGTGG
>NW_012237298.1:0-11793 GCF_000981445.1 Babesia bigemina
ATCGCTCCCTAACCCACTCTACATCGCTCCCTTATCCACTCTACATCGCCCCTTTGACCACTCTACATCGCTCCCTTATCCACTCTACATCGCCCCTTTACCCACTCTACATCGCCCCTTATCCACTCTACATCGGTCCTCTATCCACCCTTCATCGGCCCTTAAGCCACTCCACATCACTCCTTAATCCACTCTACATCGCCCCTTTACCCACTCTACATCGCTCCCTAATCCACTCTACATCGCCCCTTTATCCACTCCACATCGCTCCCTAACCCACTCTACATCGCCCTTTTATCCACTCTACATCGCCCCTTAACCCACTCCACATCGCTCCTTTATCCACTCCACATCGCTCCCTAACCCACTCCACATCGCCCCTTTACCCACTCTACATCGCTCCTCTATCCACTCTACATCGCTCCTTTACCCACTCTTCATCGCTCCCTAATCCACTCTACATCGCTCCCTTCTCCACTCTACATCGCCCCTTAACCTACCTTACATCGCCCCTTTATCCACTCTACATCGCCCCTTTATCCACTCTACATCGCTCCCTAACCCACTCTACATCGCTCCCTAACCCACTCTACATCGCCCCTTTGTCCACTCTACATCGCTCCCTAATCCACTCTACATCGCTCCCTACTTCACTCTACATCCCTCGAATTACCTCGCTATAATACCGCTATGACCTCTTTAAACCATAGCAATAACTTGTGCCTTGTCACCCTTCACTTCCCCTCTTCCACCTCTTGCCACTGCCCTGACCATGTGCCGCCTAGGGAGCTTGACAAGAAATTTGACTAAATTTTGAACCTATAAAACACCTTTAATAATAACCCTACTAACATCCTTACTAACCTCTGCTCTGGCCTCGAGACTTTCCTCGGCTTCAACAAAGACTCCAAAGGCTACGACGGCCAGGGGATAGTGTACTCTGACCTTGACAGGCTGTGTGACGGGGTGATGGGATTTTTGACAGGTGTTCTCAGTAACATCCAAGGCCATTTAGGGCAGCATAATGGACAAATTAATGAAGCAATTGAAGCTCTTAACAAAAATAAACACGGCGGTAAAAAAGGTTTTAATATTGCGATTGGAAAGGTGGTCGAGGGGGTGCGGGGGTATAATGATGGTGTCATGAAGTCTAATAATAAGGTAAGTGAACCGATTAGGAAGTTTTATGATTACACCAATTATTTAATTGAAGCTATTGGAATGTTCAATGATCACAATGATATCAACCAGATGAACAATAAAGTTGGCGAGTGCCTTGAGTGGGCTAGTGACTATGTCGAAACCATGAAGGGGGAACATGAGGAGTTGGAATCTTCTGTGATTTTGGGGGAAACTTTGAGAAACGTGTTTTCTCGGGTTTATCACAGAAAGGAAATTTTTCCGATGTCACTGGGGGGTGTATTGAAGGCCAAAAGTGTGGAATTAAAGCGGCAACATCGCGAGGCGAAAGGCGGCCACACAGGCGCGCTGGATAGACGAACAAGGTACCAATGGAGAGCTCACAAGAAGTGCAGCTGAGCAGTCAAATCGATGAGGACGGAGACCTCATGGTTATTGACGTGGACGTCCCCGATGGGATGGACATCGATGCTCCGCTTGCCACCGTGGGGCGCCGAGAGTGTCGGCAACCCGAAAGGCGGCATGAATCCAGAAAACCGGTACAAAGCGGTGTTCAGGGCCCTAAAGGTAAACCCACAAATTCGAAGGGGGCCGGCCGTGGCGGCGAAAGCCGGCCAATCCCGCAGGCAAGCCGGAAACGACACCAGCCCGGAACCACTCCGGCTGTGAAGGGCGCTGGAAACAAAGCGCGGAACGGCGGTCCCCAGGGCCAAAAGGGTAACAACCGGAAGGCCAAAAAGACAGGAAACACGGCTCAAACGCCGCCTGTCGTGGTTTGCAACGCCGGGCCGAGTTCCTCGGAACGCGCACCCGTGTGTGTGCAGACACTGTCTACCCTGCAGCCACCGGCAGGGGAGGTTGTCGGAAACGGTGGCTGCCGCTCTCCGACCGTGTATTCCATATCGTCGGATGACTTTATGGACGTGGACGAAGAGGAACCTGAGCAAGTCGGGCCTGTGAGAGAATCAAACAACAGTATAGCACCGGGCACCGCCAGTGAGGTGGCGCTCACTGAGACGGCTGCGTTGCCGAGGGCACCCGAAGGGCACGCCCCGCAGGCTGAACGGGCCGGGAACACGCCACAAATGCCGCCGAACTACGCTAGGCTGAATGCCAAGTTACAGTTCCTGCACTGTGTCATGCGTCAGATCGATGGACCATGGTGTCATTGGGTACCGGACGTCTACAAGGCAGTAGTGACGAAGTATCAGAGGATGCCACGAGGAGGATGGAAAGTCCTCGCGGAATATGCCAACGAGCATTTCGAATTCCACAAGACCCACAAGGAGGTGGAGCAGATGGCAAGACAGGTAGTCGCCAAAGCAGCGCGGAGCCAACCGACGGACGTTGGAGAAATAGCATCGCTGCACGACGTCGACTCATACAACGCCCTGCAGGAGGATTTCGACCGGATCATGGCACAGAGGTTGAGGGAGCCTGGTGTGATTAGGACAGTAAAGAACAAAAGACACACCATGGACTCCCTCGACTTCACGGCGATAAGGTCGCTGGATCTAGTGGTCCACAACTACGTGAAGCACAACCCAGTCACTGACATGGGGATGCTAGCCGTCTTGTATCAGACGGCACAGGACTGCTACGACAAGTACAGCGCAAAACCATCGTCGTCCTCGGGAAAGAAGGAGGCAGCTGAGAGGAGGATCAAGGAGCTGGAGGAGATAGGAGCATTACTTCTGAAATACAAGCAGAAGGTCCCCCTGGAGAAGGAGGATAGGAAACGCGTTTATCGCCAAATGGACAAGTACAACATGATCGCGGACAAGCCGCAGGAACTGTCATACGTGATCAGCAGGACTCAAGAGGAGCTCCAAAAGGAGCAGGACAAACTCAAGAACGCCAAGTTCAAGAAGGAGTTGTACAACGACAACCGCATGTTCGAGCTCTACACGGGACACTTCTACAGGACACTGGAGAACAAGCAGGACGCGGACGAGTCGGCGATAAACGAGGGGATGATGATAGAGTACTGGGCGCAAATGTGGGTGAAGCCAAACGCACCGCACAACGGTGAAGGATATCTGGTCGAAAGACCACCGGCAGAGAACAAGGCAGGCTTTCCCACATACGAGGAATTCGTCACGATCGTCAAGAAATTGCGAGACTGGAAGTCGCCCGGTGCGGATGGGATCTACAACTACTACATTAAATGGCTCACGTCCCTTCACAGAGTCATTTACAGGCTAGTAGAGGAGGCATGCCAGCAAGGCAAAGTGCAGGACGACTGGTTCTACTGTGGGATCACGTACCTACTACCGAAGAACAAGAAACCAAAGTCCGCCGCACAGTACAGGCCTATCACATGCATGTCCAACCTATACAAGCTAACTACCCGCTGTGCAACGGAGACGCTTAAGCGAGAAGTCGATGGCAGGGGACTACGGTCCGAGAACCAGATGGGCACGAGGAGCAACGTACAGGGTGCAAAGGAGCACGCGTTAGCGAACATCGCGCTCAACGAGAAGCACAAGGGGAAGTTACTTGCAACGTGGGTCGACGTCATGAAGGCGTACGACTCAATCGACCACGCGTACCTGGCAAGGGTTATCGACAACCTTAACCTACCAGGGTGGTTATCAAACTTCATCAAGCAGACGATCAAGAGGTGGAATATAGAGATACGGTGGAACAAGAACACAATCATGCACAAGAAAGTGGAGAGGGGCATTCTCCAAGGCGACAGCCTATCGCCCCTTCTCTTCGTGCTGTGCTTGGACCCGCTGAGCAGGCACCTGACTCGCATCTTCCCCAAGGTGGAGTTAAGCGTGACCGGCGGCAGGATATTCGCCACAAACCACTTTCTCTATATTGACGACCTCAAGTTCTTCGCCCACGAGGAAAGTACGATGAGAGGAATGGGCCGAGAAGTGGAGAAGTTCTTCAACGACATAGGACTCAGGATCAACCGCGACAAGTCGGCAACCAACACGGAGGCGTGCGCCAGCATCGCCAAGCAGATGGAAGGCCCGGAAACGTACAAGTACTTGGGAGTCACAGAGACTTCAAACTCACTGACAAGCGACGGAATGTTCGACATAATACTACAGGAGATATGCAGGAGAACGGAGCTACTGGCTGCGTCAAAGCTGTCGGGGAAAAACCTCTCGATGGCCATCAACCAGTACGCCCTCAGCGTCATCAACTACTACATCGGCGTGATCCCCATGGACATCACGCATTTCGACAAGATCGACCTGGCAGTACGGAGAATAATTAACGCGAAGCACGGACACAAGAAGTGGGCGAACACACAGAGGCTCTACCTCCCCCGGAAAGAGATGGGGAGAGGGCTCCACAGCATGGTATTTAGAGCGGAAGCCATGCTGCTACGACTGTGGTTGACGCTTTCAGCAGACGAGGTGACGTCAACCAGGAGAGCTGCGATCATGCAGCATTTTCGCGACACATACGCGCACATATCTCACATCAAGATGCACCTGGAAGGAAGATATGGAATGGAATTCGGAATGGAGGACACTACGGACAAGAGCCTCAGGGACCTCAGGGTGGCCCAAAACAAATGGCTGTACAACAGAATGCACGTAAAATCAACTCATAAGGTTCTGTATGCCAAGCGTGAGGACCCCAAGCTGGACATTGAGGCGTCGTCCTTGTACCTGACGTGTGGAATACTCACTCCGGAAGAAGAAGCGAACGTAGCGGAAGTCCAGGATAGGAATCTGCAATGGATGTCTTCGTCCAAGAAATGCACAAGATGCAACAACGGCAAGAACGTGGATCACCTCGCGACGAAGTGCCAGAAACTACTACACCTAGAATATACGAAGAGGCACAACGAGGTAGCAAAACGGGTCCACTCAGTACTCGGGAGGCAAATAGGACTACCCAAGGAGAAGATAGACGCCCACAAGATCGAGAGTGAAGTACATGGAAAATACGGATGGATCGCGTACGACAAGACGGTCAAGACTCAGAAGACTAAGGAATACAACAGGCCAGACATCATCCTGGCGGATCGGCGGAGGAACACCATAACCATCGTGGAGATAGGAATCACCAATCAAGACAACCTAGTGGATACGGAGAAGTTCAAGAAGCAGAAGTATGAAGACCTTATTGAGGACCTCAAGGCGCGACAGTTTAACCAGCACACCAAGATCAGGGTTATCCCCTACGTTATGACGTGGGAGGGAATAGTGACGAAAGAACACAGCAAGTATAGACGGGACCTGGGCATATCGGATCGCATGGAAGCCCACATACAAAGGGTAGTGATCCAAGAAACACATAAAATAGTGATGAGGGATATGAAGCCGAAAGAAGACTACGATTCCGTAGAAGACCCTCAAGCCCAAACTGGATGGATGCCCGCATGGATGGCACCAGTGACGTCCGGCAATGGACCGGCGTGGATCCCGCAACCGGTTTCAGCGTGAGGCGTTAGCCCCGCAAACACGAAAACCGGCCCTAGGCACGTAGCCACATAGCACACTATAAGATGAGATAACTTAATTTAACAAGGGGATGGTATCAATACTATCAAAATGGAGGTTCGAAGCTTAGAAAGCAATGTGTGGGACGATTTAAATAAGTTGAGGAATGCGATTAGTAACCTTGCAAGCGAAGTTGATAAGGATACAATGCAGAACGTTCTTGTTAAAGAAGCCCTGTCACAGCTTAGTACGGCCAAGGGAGTGCTGAATGGGACTATTGGGCCTGATGGTTCAATTCAAGTGGCGTCGGACATTATGGATTCCTTATTTACTAAGACTATTCAAACTCCGCTCAGTATCGCAATAAACAACATCGAAACGCAGTTTGGCAGGTTATACAATGTCATTAAAGCAGGAAAAACTGGTGCAGGAAAAGAAAAAAAAACAATGGAAAATGTCCTCACGGAAATTCGAGATAAGGTTATTGACATAAAGGGTTCGGAATTTGGAGCCAAAGGACTTGTGGAAATCCTTGCCAAGACCGAGGCGTATGCGGAAACGTTTAAGGAGGACGATTCAAAGAAAGGTTTCGAAGGTGTGGTGACGGCGTGGATTAAAAATATTTTAGAGAATAATGGAGTGATTAGAAGGTGGCTTGATGACTACGTCGCATTCAACAAAGGTCAATTTGACTCAAAAAATGATATCACCGATGCCACTCAGATGCACCCTAAGATTATTACAGCAATCAAACAGGTGCTAGAAGGTATGACCGGCAAATCCGGTAAAGAGGTCACAAGGCTCTTACAAAAAGCCAATGATCCAATAAATGTTAACAGAAAGATTGAAGTTCATCTTGATGCTGTGAAGTCTGGCATCGATATGTTTGGCAAGGATCTCGATGAGAAACTGAAAAAACAGAAAAATAGCGGAGGATTCGATATCGATGAAATTTTGGAAAATATTGCGCGTGGAGTTAAGAGCCAGGATGTAAAATCAAAATATAGCAACTACACGCTTCACGGTGTTGTAGAAGGTACTCTAGCGGCGCTATCCTCTATTGCCAGTCAAAGCAGTTCGCAAATCCATAAGTTACTAAAAACTTGTAAATTTGAGAAACTCGATGATACTTTGGAAGTGACGAATGGGCTTCTAGGTCGTTTGTATCAGGCTTTCACCGGTAATGACCCGCCAGCCAAAAATGTAGACTTGGCTATTAAAGCTGTAAGTGAGCAAGTTGACGGGCTTAACAGCAAATTTTCAGAAGTAAAAAAAACATTTGACATTGCGGTGCGAAATCTTCCCAGAGCTGTTGACGTGTACGAAAAATCAGCTATAGCGCAGATCAGGGTAGCCGCCAGAACAGCTATTAGTAAGGCGCTTGAAAAATTCACAACGTATTATACTGGAGATATGAACGTAAGAGCCATTATGGAGCAATTCGATTTAGCTAAAAATACATTGGAACATGCACTAGAACTGATTGACAGTCAGATAGAGGCAGCCAAAAGTGTTCCCGAATTTGTTAAGAATCTTCAAGGCGAAGCACATGAGCTGACGACCGAATTGAGAGCCAATTTATTCGATAAAATCAATGTCATTCGTCAAGCCGTACATAATACATCCGACGTTTTCGATGAAGTTATGAAAGCCGTCAGTGACGCATTATCTGCCGCCTCCACGAATGCTACAACAGGTGTCGAAAGTCTCAAATCTCAACTTCTCGCCATATCCAACCATGCATTCGATGAGGTTACCAGACAAGTTAAAACCGTTTTCGCCGAACAGCACAAAGCCGACATGGATGCCCTTCACAAATGCGTCGAAACGCAGCTGCAAGCGGTGAAGCAAATTATTGATGTCGATTTGAGAAGCGGAATTAAATGTCTTCTAAAGGTTATGAATGACAAATCTACATTGGAGTCTTGGGGCAAATCATTGCCTCAGCCGGCACCTAGGGGGGAAGCCAACCGTAAGACGTTAGGCAAAACTGCGCAAGAATTAAAACAATACGTTGACAATATACAGGTTAACATCCAGTATCAACTCGTGTGCCACGGTAAGCCCATTGACGAAATGTCTAAATTATCCGAGATTGAAAAAGCTTTTGATAAATTGCTTGATTACCTAAAAGATGATGAAACGACGAAACATGCTCGAAAATACCTCTTCGACCACCAATTCACCTCCCTCCTCTCCACCCTCTCCTCCTCCCTCCACCTCCTTTCCCCCTCCGCCTTCGCCAACCCCCGGCACCCGGAGCTGCTCGATGCGGTCAAAAAGGGGCTGCAGGGGTTTGTCGGTGAGATGGGGAGGGTGTATGTGAACGGGTATGATGGAGGGGATAAAATTAAAAGATGGACGCATAAAGAAACTGGAGATGTAGAATTAACGGCTGATGGCCGAAATGGCGCAAAAGTATTTGTTAGCATACTAACGATACTGTATGAGAGTGTTATGAATTTGGGAGAAGAGTGTAAGTCCGCTGAATTCCAAGCAATATATACGTCAAAGGAGAATAATAAAAACGTACTTGGTGATTTCCTTAGTGGTTGCGGCTACACGGTCTCCAAGTCCTATAATTCCCACGAAGGGCATTTGAGGAATGAGCAAGATTGTTCGGGTACGTTCATATATAGAACGCTGCTGAACAAAGAAGTAAATGGTTCGCAGAATGTTGAACACGTTAAAACATGGAAGCAAGAGATGAAGAAAGAGAATAAGTTCACTCATCCTCGTGATGCTGACGACACCAAGATAACTCTCCTCGACATGCTTGATTATCTTTTCGAGAAGCTGGAGAAATACAACGACGTATGCCATCTGTCAACTTTAACTGCAACACGACAACCGTGTTCCGTCTACGAAATGTTGGTCTGGCTCTCCGGTCTCCCGCATAGTCCCGTGCATAAACCTAAGCTAGACCTAACCGTCCTCCAAGTGATAGCAGACATCAATAAACATGAGAACGATGCTGCTGACAATGAGGGCGATATGGAAATTACAGTCGAAATGGGTGACTCCCCCAGCGTTTCATTGGCCACGCCCAAAGATACTACCGTAGCTGCCTATCCAGAAAACGTGCTGTATGCTGATATACGAGAAGCCATAACGCACGTATGCGCTACTGCCTACGATGTATTAATCACAATTGCCGGTCACGGCGACGCATATACAACGTATTCGGGTGACTACTCCAACAACTCCATGAGGTTCTACTACCCTGCCTCGGGAGAAGACTGCCTCGATATGCTACTGGACATCCTTCGACGGCTGCTGCCAACATTACAATTTTTGAAAACCCAGTGCGAAAATAGTACCAGTAACAACGGTTGGCGCAGCTGCAAGTACGGCAAAGAGATCAAGACGGCCAAATGGCCCTGTACCGAGCACTCAAGCGACGACTCAAACACCGACCCAAATTGCCAACCAACGTCGCCCCTTCAGTCCTACTTGAATGACTGCTTACCGGGCAATATTCCGCATCTGCTTACTTCTATTGGCTGCAAAGCAAAGTGTGACAGTTGTCCCACTGTTAAACGTGGAATGCCTTGTCTAACTCCCCTAGGCTTCAGGGGATTCTCCGGTTATACGAAGACGGGTAGAGACTTGTGTCACATACTCACCAAATTCCTTGGTAATGAGCACGTTGGAGGCCTATTCTGTTTACTGCCCAAGCCGCCCAAGACGTTGCCGGAGCATTTCCAATTCGCCTTGTCGCTGGTTAAGGGATGGGTTAGTACTGCTAACATAACAAAGCACGTTAAAAATAAATTCAGTTTCCAGACACGTTTCCAATCCAGCTTCGAGACATCCATCGAGAAGCTATCAGTTGAGCTATGTAAGTCCCCTTCCGTTTTAACCAATGCATTGGCAAGCGCATACGGTTCGGAGTCCGGTGTGCATCTATCATGTCAGGATAATCACATTGTGAATCTTACAAGTCACGAAATATGTATCAACGACAGCAAGGATGTGAGATGCGCTCCTTATCTCACCGCTCTATGCAAAGATACATATCATTATCTTGTTCACAATCACACCGACCTCTACGTGTCCTGGTCCGTGTATCTTCCCTGGGATTTCTGGAATTGCCTAAACAATTTTTACAAAGACTTATGCGACATCTTCTGTCAGGACTGGGGTTGTCAAAAATGCCTCCGCGGTGACATTTGTAAAAAGGGATCACACGCCTCCGTTGATGAGAAAAGTGGAATTCCTCATTGCCGCTGCCAATCTATAGTCAGCTGTAAAGGCGTATCACCTACGTTATACAGATATGGATTTGCGTTTGCTGATGCGTCTAGCCTGACTAAATCGAAATTTGAGAAAAAATGTTCAGATTTCTGCAAACATCTGTATGATATCCTTCATTCACAGTATTTCAAAAACGTGTTCAAAATCTGCGACGAATTCATTTTCACCATCAGACAACCTTTCATCTGGCTCAACGTCGCCTTCTGGCTCCTCTCCTTCCTCTACCTCCTCCACATCATGGTCATCCGCCTCGACCTGCTCCACATCAAATCGCATCTGCATAGTCCCTCATCACATCGTATTGCTGCGCAATCACTACTTGCTGCTGGACGTGTTAACAAGCTTAACAGGGTGTTTTACCTGCAACCATAATCGTACTCACGTGTTCACCATCTACACTCACCTAGCATATCACCTACTCACCTAACTTATGAATTGTGCTTTAATCTGTTGTATCACTCATTAATCGTTGTATGTGATTGTGTAATAGTTAACTAAAGTGCTGACCAATGTGTTGACCAAAGTGCTGACCAACGTGGTGACCAAGGTGCTGACCAATGTGCTGACCAAGGTGGTGACCAATGTGCTGACCAATGTGCTGACCAAGGTGGTGACCAAAGTGCTGACCAACGTGGTGACCAATGTGCTGACCAAGGTGCTGACCAACGTGGTGACCAATGTGCTGACCAATGCCATGACCAAAGTGGTGACCAATTCCATGACCAAGGTGGTGACCAAGGTGGTGACCAATGTGCTGACCAATGCCATGACCAAAGTGCTGACCAAGGTGGTGACCAATGTGCTGACCAATGCCATGACCAAAGTGCTGACCAAGTTAGTGGTCACGGCAGCGTTGACATGGTGACGGCAGCGATGACATGGTGACGGCAGCGATGACATGGTGACGGCAGCGATGATATGGTCACGGCAGCGATGACATGGTGACGGCAGCGATGATATGGTCACGGCAGCGATGACATGGTCACGGCAGCGATGACATGGTCACGGCAGCGACGACATGGTCACGGCAGCGACGACATGGTCACGGCAGCGATGACATGGTCACGGCAGCGATGACATGGTCACGGCAGCGATGACATGGTCACGGCAGCGATGACATGGTCACAAGTGGTGATTATTACCCACTCTACATCGCTCCCTAATCCACTCCACACCGCTCCTTTATCCACTCTACATCGCCCCTTTACCCACTCCACATCGCTCCCTAATCCACTCTACATCGCCCCTTAACCCACTCTACATCGCTCCTAATCCACTCTACATCGCTCCCTAATCCACTCCACACCGCTCCTTTATCCACTCTACATCGCTCCCTAATCCACTCCACATCGCTCCCTAATCCACTCTACATCGCCCCTTAACCCACTCTACATCGCTCCCTAACCCACTCCACATCGCCCCTTTATCCACTCTACATCGCCCCTTAACCCACTCCACATCGCCCCTTTATCCACTCTACATCGCTCCCTAATCCACTCTACATCGCCCCTTAACCCACTCTACATCGCTCCTCTATCCACTCCACATCGCCCCTTTATCCACTCTACATCGCTCCCTAACCCACTCCACATCGCTCCTTGATCCACTCTACATCGCCCCTTGATCCACTCTACATCGCCCCTTTATCCACTCTACATCGCCCCTTTACCCACTCCACATCGCCCCTTTGTCCACTCTACATCGCTCCCTAATCCACTCCACATCGCCCCTTTATCCACTCTACATCGCTCCCTAATCCACTCCACATCGCCCCTTTATCCACTCTACATCGCCCCTTTATACACTCTACATCGCTCCCTAACCCACTCTACATCGCTCCTCTATCCACTCCACATCGCCCCTTACCCACTCTACATCGCCCCTTAACCCACTCCACATCCCTTGAATCACCTCGCCATATTACCGCTATGACCTCTATAAGCCATCCTAATAACTTGTGCTTTGTCATCCTTCACTTCCCCTC
>NW_012237299.1:0-4642 GCF_000981445.1 Babesia bigemina
CCATACTCTTCGCAGTCTATGGGGGATCTCAGAGCGAGGGCGTTGACTTCGCGGACGGGCTGGCACGTTTGGTGATACTAGTGGGTCAGCCGTACCCACCCGATGATATAAAGCTGCGGCTGAAGCGAGAGTACTTCAGGGCCAAGTGTAGGTCACCTGGGCACATCTTAATCCTTGCAACAGCGAAGCAAGAAACCCTGTCGCGATCTCAGCGTGACGTTTATGCGAGGTTGGCGGATGATATGAAAACCATCATGTGCTTCAAAACCATCAACCAAAGCATCGGCAGGGCGATGAGACATAAAGGCGACTACGCTGCCGTCGTGCTGCTAGATGCCAGGTACAAAAGCGCGAAAACGCAACAGTGGCTGCCGCCTTACGTCACCCAAGCACTTGCAAGGGATCAAGTGCAAAGTCACTCATCAAATGAAGTTACGAGTTTAAAACAAAAGCTCGACAATTTTTATAAATCGCAAAACAAATAGTAATAAAATCCTACATGAAGTAATCCGTGCCTGCCTGGTGCCGGTAGCGCAATGAGTTGCGGTATCTGCTAGACCCCGTATCCGCTGACACGGCGGCTGCGCGGCGCCGGGGGTCGTGGAGCGAGGCAGACAGACACGGCCTACAGCACGCAGCACTGCGCCAAACCTGGTCCAATCTGTCATCTGCCAGCACTGCTTCACTATAGCTCCCTAGCTGCCTTCCCTCCGGTGCCTCGACTGCCACGCCCCCAGTCCGCGCACCCCGCCCGCAGGCGTCACGCACCGGAGCCCGGCACAACGGGCGGATGTGGGCCAGGGTAGGGAAGCAAGGCAAGCACGTAACCACACCAATGTGGCACCGGCGCGACACTGGCGGGTTCTGGCGTGCCGTACAGCCGCAGCCGCAGTTGGCCGTGGCGGCTCCCCAGGCGTGCCGGCGGCAGTGGATGCCCGGGTAGCAGCTGGACGAGTGCCAGCAAGTGTTATTTCAGCAAGTGTGGTGCCAGGCAGCCTCGGTCACAGCTATCGTCGTCTCATGAAGCCTGGTGCCACCGCCAGTGCCCGCGACCCGCCTGCCTCAGAGCCCGTCCGCAGCGGTGTAGGCGTGCCGGCGGTGGCGGCAAGGTGACTGGTGGTGGGAGCCAGGCCATCACAGCCACATAGAAGTGCGTACCATACTACGTCCTATAGCTATTAAGTGCCGGCAGTGCATTGAGTTGCGGTATCTGCTAGACCCCGTATCCGCTGACACGGCGGCTGCGCGGCGCCGGGGGTCGTGGAGCGAGGCAGACAGACACGGCCTACAGCACGCAGCACTGCGCCAAACCTGGTCCAATCTGTCATCTGCCAGCAGTGCTTCACTGCCGTGCCATAGCTGCCATCCCTCCGGTGCCTCGACTGCCAAGCCCCCAGTCCGGGCACCCCGCCCGCAGGCGTCACGCACCGGAGCCCGGCACAACGGGCGGATGTGGGCTAGGATAGGGAGGCAACACAGGCACGTAACCACACCAATGTGGCACCAGCGCGACACTGGCGGGGTCTGGCGTGCCGTACAGCCGCAGCTGCAGTTGGCCGTGGCGGCTCCGCAGGCGTGCCGGCGGCGGCGCTCCCGGAGTGCCCGGATGCGTGTCGGTGGATGGGACATATAGAGCAGCCATACCGCGACACCAGGTCACATCGTGTGCTGCGCAGCGCCTGCCGCGGTCTGGCGATGTCTCGCCCAGCGACTCCACCCGGCGCCACAGACCCTCCCCAGGCGTGCCGGCGGCGGTGGATCTACAGGTAGCAGTTGGTCGAGTGCCAGCAAGTGTTATTTCAGCAAGTGTGGTGCCAGGCAGCTCCGATCACAGTATCGTCGTCTTATGACGCCTGGTGCCACCGCCAGTGCCCGTGACCCGCCTGCCTCAGAGCCCGTCCGCAGCGGTGTAGGCGTGCCGGCGGTGGCGGCAGGGTGACGGTGTTGGGAGCCAGGCCATCAGAGCCACATAGAGTGCGTACCATACTACGTCTTATAGCTATTAGGTGCCGGTAACGCAATGAGTTGTGGTATCTGCTTGACCCCGTATCCGCTGACACGGCGGCTGCGCGGCGCCGGGGGTCGTGGAGCGAGGCAGACAGACACGGCCTACAGCACGCAGCACTGCGCCAAACCTGGTCCAATCGGTCATCCGCCAGCACTGCTTCACTGCCGTGCCCTAGCTGCCATCCCTCCGGTGCCTCGACTGCCAAGCCCCCAGTCCGAGCACCCCGCCCGCAGGCCTCACGCACCGGAGCCCGGCACAACGGGCGGATGTGGGCTATGATAGGGAGGCAACACAGGCACGTAACCACACCAATGTGGCACCGACGCGACACTGGCGGGGTCTGGCGTGCCGTACAGCCGCAGCCGCAGTTGGCCGTGGCGGCTCCGCAGGCGTGCCGGCGGCTGCGCTCCCGGAGTGCCCGGATGCGTGTCGGTGGATGGGAGATACAGAGCAGCTATACGGTGACACCAGGTCACATCGTGTGCTGCGCAGCGCCTGCCGCGGTCTGGCGATGTCTCGCCCAGCGACTCCACCCGGCGTCACAGACCCTCATCAGGCGTGCCGGCGGCGGCGCTCCCGGACTGCCCGGATGCGTGTCGGTGGATGGGACATATAGAGCAGCTATACCGCGACACCAGGTCACATCGTGTGCTGCGCAGCGCCTGCCGCGGTCTGGCGATGTCTCGCCCAGCGACTCCACCCGGCGCCACAGACCCTCCCCAGGCGTGCCGGCGGCGGTGGATCTACAGGTAGCAGTTGGTCGAGTGCCAGCAAGTGTTATTTCAGCAAGTGTGGTGCCAGGCAGCTCCGATCACAGTATCGTCGTCTTATGACGCCTGGTGCCACCGCCAGTGCCCGTGACCCGCCTGCCTCAGAGCCCGTCCGCAGCGGTGTAGGCGTGCCGGCGGTGGCGGCAGGGTGACGGTGTTGGGAGCCAGGCCATCAGAGCCACATAGAGTGCGTACCATACTACGTCTTATAGCTATTAGGTGCCGGTAACGCAATGAGTTGTGGTATCTGCTTGACCCCGTATCCGCTGACACGGCGGCTGCGCGGCGCCGGGGGTCGTGGAGCGAGGCAGACAGACACGGCCTACAGCACGCAGCACTGCGCCAAACCTGGTCCAATCGGTCATCCGCCAGCACTGCTTCACTGCCGTGCCCTAGCTGCCATCCCTCCGGTGCCTCGACTGCCAAGCCCCCAGTCCGAGCACCCCGCCCGCAGGCCTCACGCACCGGAGCCCGGCACAACGGGCGGATGTGGGCTATGATAGGGAGGCAACACAGGCACGTAACCACACCAATGTGGCACCGACGCGACACTGGCGGGGTCTGGCGTGCCGTACAGCCGCAGCCGCAGTTGGCCGTGGCGGCTCCGCAGGCGTGCCGGCGGCGGCGCTCCCGGAGTGCCCGGATGCGTGTCGGTGGATGGGAGATACAGAGCAGCTATACCGCGACACCAGGTCACATCGTGTGCTGCGCAGCGCCTGCCGCGGTCTGGCGATGTCTCGCCCAGCGACTCCACCCGGCGCCACAGACCCTCCCCAGGCGTGCCGGCGGCGGTGGATCTACAGGTAGCAGTTGGTCGAGTGCCAGCAAGTGTTATTTCAGCAAGTGTGGTGCCAGGCAGCTCCGATCACAGTATCGTCGTCTTATGACGCCTGGTGCCACCGCCAGTGCCCGTGACCCGCCTGCCTCAGAGCCCGTCCGCAGCGGTGTAGGCGTGCCGGCGGTGGCGGCAGGGTGACGGTGTTGGGAGCCAGGCCATCAGAGCCACATAGAGTGCGTACCATACTACGTCTTATAGCTATTAGGTGCCGGTAACGCAATGAGTTGTGGTATCTGCTTGACCCCGTATCCGCTGACACGGCGGCTGCGCGGCGCCGGGGGTCGTGGAGCGAGGCAGACAGACACGGCCTACAGCACGCAGCACTGCGCCAAACCTGGTCCAATCGGTCATCCGCCAGCACTGCTTCACTGCCGTGCCCTAGCTGCCATCCCTCCGGTGCCTCGACTGCCAAGCCCCCAGTCCGAGCACCCCGCCCGCAGGCCTCACGCACCGGAGCCCGGCACAACGGGCGGATGTGGGCTATGATAGGGAGGCAACACAGGCACGTAACCACACCAATGTGGCACCGACGCGACACTGGCGGGGTCTGGCGTGCCGTACAGCCGCAGCCGCAGTTGGCCGTGGCGGCTCCGCAGGCGTGCCGGCGGCTGCGCTCCCGGAGTGCCCGGATGCGTGTCGGTGGATGGGAGATACAGAGCAGCTATACGGTGACACCAGGTCACATCGTGTGCTGCGCAGCGCCTGCCGCGGTCTGGCGATGTCTCGCCCAGCGACTCCACCCGGCGTCACAGACCCTCATCAGGCGTGCCGGCGGCGGCGCTCCCGGACTGCCCGGATGCGTGTCGGTGGATGGGACATATATAGCAGCTATACCGCGACACCAGGTCACATCGTGTGCTGCGCAGCGCCTGCCGCGGTCTGGCGATGTCTCGCCCAGCGACTCCACCCGGCGCCACAGACCCTCCCCAGGCGTGCCGGCGGCGGTGGATCTACAGGTAGCAGTTGGTCGAGTGCCAGCAAGTGTTATTTCAGCAAGTGTGGTGCCAGGCAGCTCCGATCACAGGA